>NC_052311.1:25013872-25306372 GCF_016432855.1 Salvelinus namaycush | reverse complement strand
TCTGAGAGAATTGTCTGTGTTAGCGTGTGTTTGTGTGTGTGTGTGTGTGTGTGTGTGTGTGTGTGTGTGTGTGTGTGTGTGGTTTAGTTATACTATCCTTGTGGGGACCAGAAGTTCTTACAAGGATAGTAAAACAAGGAACATTTGGGGTTAGGTTTAGGGTAGGGGTTAGGTTTAGGGGTTAGGTTTAGGGGTTAGGTAAAGGGATAGGGTTAGAGTTAGGTTTAGGGGTTAGGTTTAGGGTTAGTGGTTAGGTTTAGGGTTAGGTTCAGGGGTTAGGTAAAGGGATAGGGTTAGAGTTAGGTTTAGGGGTTAGGTTTAGGGTTAGTGGTTAGGTATAGGGTTAGGTTTAGGGGTTAGGTTTAGGGGTTAGGTAAAGGGATAGGGTTAGAGTTAGGTTTAGGGGTTAGGTTTAGGGTTAGTGGTTAGGTTTAGGGTTAGGTTCAGGGGTTAGGTAAAGGGATAGGGTTAGAGTTAGGTTTAGGGGTTAGGGGTTAGGTTTAGGGTTAGTGGTTAGGTATAGGGTTAGGTTTAGGGGTTAGGTTTAGGGGTTAGGTTTAGGGGTTAGGTAAAGGGACAGGGTTAGAGTTAGGTTTAGGGGTTAGGGGTTAGGTTTAGGGTTAGTGGTTAGGTATAGGGTTAGGTTTAGGGGTTAGGTTTAGGGGTTAGGTAAAGGGATAGGGTTAGGGTTAGAGTTAGGTTTAGGGTTTAGGTTTAGGATTAGTGGTTAGATTTAGGGTTAGTGGTTAGGTATAGGGTTAGGTTTAGGGGTTAGGTTTAGGGGTTAGGTAAAGGGATAGGGTTAGAGTTAGGTTTAGGGTTTAGGTTTAGGGTTAGTGGTTAGGTTTAGGGTTAGGTTTAGGGGTTAGGTTTAGGGTCAGGGTTAGGTTTAGTTTTAGGGTTAGGGTTATGGGGTTAAGGTTAGGGTTAGGTTAAGGGTTACGGAAAATAGTATTTTGAATGTGAATCAATTGGAGAGTAAAACAAATGTGTGTGTATGTGTGTGTGTGTATATATATGTCTGTATGTGTGTGTGTGCGTGCATGCGTGTGTGTGCGTGCGAATGTGTGTGTGTTTGTGTGTGTGTGTGTGCATGCGAATATGTGTGTGTGTGTGTGTGCATAGCCTTGCAGCCCCAAAGGACGAACCACTAGGACACCAGGATAATACCTTACAACAGGACAGAAAGGAGGTTTCAGTTTAATGCTACTGCTCTAGAAAATACCTACAGTTGAAGTCGGATGTTTGCATACACCTTAGCCAAATGCATTTAAATTCAGTTTTTCACAATTCCTGACATTTAATCCTCGTAAATATTCCCTGTCTTGGGTCAGTTAGGATCACCACTTTATTTTAAGAATGTGAAATGTCAGAATAATAGTAGAGAGAATGTTTTATTTCAGTTTTATTCCACAAGCTTCCCACAATAAGTTGGGGGAATTTCGGCCCATTCCTCCTGACAGAGCTGGTGTAACAGTCAGGTTTGTAGGCCTCCTTGCTCGCACACACTTTTTCAGTTCTGCCAACACTTTTTCAGTTCTGCCCATTTGCGACCAAGCTTTAACTTCCTGACTGATGTCTCGAGATGTTGCTTCAATATATCCAAATAATTGTCCTGCCTCATGATGCCATCTATTTTGTGAAGTGCACAAGTCCCTCCTGCAGCAAAGTACCCCCACAACATGATGCTGCCACCCCCGTGCTTCACGGTTGGGATTGTGTTCTTCAGCTTGCAAGCCTCCCCCTTTTTCCTCCAAACATAACGATGGTCATTATGGCCAAACAGTTCTATTTTTGTTTCATCAGACCAGAGGACATTTCTCCAAAAAATATGATCTTTGTCCCCATGTGCAGTTGCAAACTGTAGTCTGACTTTTTTATGGCGGTTTTGAAGCAGTGGCTTCTTCCTTGCTGAGCAGCCTTTCAGGTTATGTCGATATAGGACTTGTTTTACTCTGGATATAGATCGTTTTTCAACTGATTTCCTCCAGCATCTTCACAGGGTCCTTTGCTGTGTTTCTGGGATTGATTTGCACTTTTCGCACCAAAGTGTGTTCATCTCTAGGACACAGAACGCATCTCCTTCCTGAGCGGTATGACGGCTGCGTGGTCCTATGGTGTTTATACTTGCGTACTTTTGTTTGTACAAATGAAGGTGGTACCTTCAGGCGTTTGGAAATTGCTCCCAAGGATGAACCAGACTTGTGGAGGTCTACAAAAATGTTTCTGATGTCTTGGCTGATTTCTTTTGATTTTCCCATGATGTCAAGCAAAGAGGCACTGAATTTGAAGGTAGGCCTTGAAATAGATCCACAGGTACACAACCTATTGACTCAAATGATGTCAATTAGCCTATCAGAAGCTTCTAAAGCCATGACATACTTTTCTGGAATTGTCCAAGCTGTTTAAAGGCACAGTCAACTTACTGTATGTAAACTTCTAACCCACTGGAATTGTGATATAGTGAATTATAAGTGAATAATCTGTCTGTAAACAATTGTTGGAAAAATTACTTGTGTCATGCACAACGTAGATGTCCTAATCGACTTGCCAAAACTATAGTTTGTTAACAAGACATTTTTGGAGTGGTTGAAAAACGAGTTTTAATGACTCCAACCTAAGTGTATGTAAACTTCTGACTTCAACTGTATATCTGCTCCGTCTGTCAACACCTCGATGCAGGTAGGGGGTTCTGTTCGCTCTCTAATGTTTCTTCACATCCTGTTGTTCATCACTCCATTTACCTTTGGTCCTGAGTGGAACAGTGGTGCTGTTTCATCCAGCTATGACAGTGGTTGCAGAGATATGGGAAGGCTGAGTGATGATGCTTATGTGTAATTATGTAGTACATTATGACACTCTCCCCTCCCTGTAAGATAATGGAAGATCATTGAGCATTCTACATATTGCTCTCTCGTTTCTGTGTCTCTATCTCTTTTTCAAACAAACACACACAACACACACACTTACACAAATGCACACACTTAATAACAACAGGGTTTGTGTTAGCTGTGCCAGCGTAGGTGGATATCGACGGGACTCTGATCTATGTTTGACCGACTGAATACACAGAGAGAGGAGGTGTGCTCTTTAAAGCCCTGAGTATTTATCTCACAAAGACTTCCACCCTGGCAATGAAGAAATAACTACAATGTCTCTTTCTCCCTCCTTTTTTCCCAGGCAAAGCGGCACAGAGGATAGAAAGGGCCTGATAGGTTTCTTATCTTGATTTCATAGACCAAATAACCAACACAAAGGGTACAGTCCGATTCGTTCAATTTATTTAGGATTGATTTGATATATTTGACCCATTTTGTGAGTGAGGAGTGGGAGCAGTTTAAGTATGGATTGGCTGGGGGTTCCACGAGGCAGACGGAGAGAGAGAGAGAAAAGCAGAGGGTAATTTTCACCTTCCCCCTTCTCTGTCTCTGTCTCGCAGAAATTGTCCTCCGCCGCCCAGGGGCATGCCTCACATGATATTTGTGTTTGTTTTGTTCACATTTTCTGAGGAAGGTAACCTGTTGACAGATAATCTGTTTCTCTGAGGTGCCAGCCCTGGAGGCAGCCATTTTGAAAGGCCTTATCGTCATTCCCAGCACCTCTGGGTAGAAATTCCTTACCCAGTTAAAAAATAAAAGACACGGTGATGGAATTTGGCAATGCTGTCTACTGTGGCTGAAATTCTTTTTAGAGGGTGTTAGTGTTATTCTCTGTCACTCTCTCTTTCTGTCTTGTATTGTATGAGAAATATTAACGTAAATATTAAAGGTGCAATATGCAGAAATTGCTCTGTCATTTCCTGGTTGCTAAAATTCTAATAGTTCGCCTAATTTCAGATTATGTGACAAAACAAGCAATGCATAATGTAGGGATTGTACCATCATTGTACCATCTAAAGTGCTGTGAAATACAAAATCCCCAGAATGTTCCACATGCACAAAAAGCAAATTTCTCTTCAATTATGTGCACAAATATGTTTACATCCCTGTTAGTGAGCATCTCTCCTTTGCCAAGATAATCCATCCACTTTACAGGTGTGGTCTATCAAGAAGGATCATTACACAGGTGCACCTTGTGTTGGGGACAATAAAAGACCAGTCTAAAATGTGCAGTTTTCAAACACAACACAATGCCACAAATGTCTCAAGTTTTGAGAGAGTTTGCAATTGACATGCTGACTGCAGGAACCAGAGCTGTTGCCAGAGAATTGAATGTTAATTTCTCTACCATAAGCCACCTCCAATGTCGTTTTAGAGAATTTGTCAGTACGTCCAACTAGCCTTACAACCACAGACCACATGTAACCATGTCAGCCCAGGACCTCCACATCCAGCTTCTTCTCCTGCGATATCGTGTTGAGTCCAGCCACCTGGACAGCTGATGAAACTGAGAAGTATTTCTGTCTGTAATAAAGCCTTTTGTGGGGAAAAACTCATTCTGATTGGCTGCCACCCATGGCATCGCCCGTGCCCAGTTATGTGAAATCCATAGATTAGGTCCTAATGAATTTTCATTGACGGATTCCCTTATATGATATGAACTGTAACTCAGTAAAATCATTAATTGTTGCAAGTTGCGTTTTTATTTTTGTTCAGTATATTTTCAATAAACAAAAATATTGTATTTTCAGCTGTTTGAAGCTGGTGCACAAAACCAAAAGTAAAATAAGCAAAAGCTAAACTTAAAACAGGGAAGAATAGAAACACATAGAACAGATGTACCTCTTCTTAGAATTGTTTTCAATGAGAATGACATACCTATAACTCACATTTCTAGTAACATATTGCAGACTGTGAAAGGTCAGCGACTCCAAGGTTAATTAAAGGGCCTTGAGGCATTGAGCATGCACTGTCGGCTCACAACGCTATTCATAATCGGAAGCAATGCAGTGGATAGTCCTTCCTCCAACCCTATTCGCTGAAAGCCAGATGAGTTTAGTCAAATGTGTGTTTCTCTAAACGGCCTGCCCCCTCTGGCTCACCCCATGCTCACAGCCTGTGGCGGCTACCACCAGCCGGTGACCTCATGTAAATGCTGCTCGCTCATGTGTGAAACGATTGGCTGCCCTCAAAACCACCTGTGTGCCATCGGACAGGAGACAGCAGCTATAGAGGCCAGCAAACCATTGACCTAATACATCTGTACTACTCTGAAATGTTTTGTGTATTAGTCCTCCGTTCACTGTAACAGAGGGTGATGACTGTGTTTTCGGGGTGTTGGAGTTAAAGTGATTACCCTGTGATGGCACTAACACCCCGTGCTGGATGGAGATGGGGTTGGGGCGGGTGCCAGGTGTAAAGATGGCCGCAGGGGCTTAGGAGATGGTGAAGAGGGATTGGCAGATTGAACGTCCACACATCCTGCACTACAGAGACCGGACCAACATATGGTACAGCAGTTGTGTTGTTGGCCATCCTTAGCAGAAAGAGAAGGATACTGTTTGGTGTTCTCAGAGGCTGAATCATGTTGGAAAGGAAAGAATTCAAAACCGAGACAGGCTGGGACGGCGAGGAGGATAGATAGGAAATACTGTATATCAATGAAAAACAGACAAGCACCACAAATGTCAGATCGAGGAGCTAGGAAATAAGGATGAGAAATGAAATAATGAGTGAGAGAGAGAGAGAGAGAGAGAGAGAGAGAGAGAGAGAGAGAGAGAGAGAGAGAGAGAGAGAGAGAGAGAGAGAGAGAGAGACAACTGAGAGGGAGTGTGTATGTGATGGAGAATGAGGGAGAAGGATAGGGAAATATTGGGAGGCATACACAGAAAGAAGGAGAGCTAGGCAGAAAAAGAGCGGAGGACAGAATGAGACTCGTTCATTAAGAAAGAGAGAGAGAAAATGTAGAAAGAGGGAGAAAAAGGGAGAGAAATGTGGAGAGAAAGAGAAAGCTAAGCGGAGAGTCAGAGGGAGAGAGAGCCATCAGGCATCAGTAATTTGAGCTCTCTAAATGGATGGCAGGCCCAGCGTGTTGCTGCATGGCCGATGAGGGCTTTGACAGCACAGCATTAATTTGGGACCAACTAAAACAAGCTGGGGAATAATGAAACAGTATGGGAGAGTGGAAAGAGGTGGAGAGGAGGAGTGAAGGAGGGGGTGACTCAGCCACATGTTTTAGTAGGAGGCACCAGCGTAACAGTGTAATGGCCATTTATACATAGAGACAGTACTGACAGTGCATGCGTGTGTGTGCGTGCATGTCTCGGCCCCTCAGAACAGCAGGTAGGCATTAGTAGTCTGACATCCTTTACACAGCCAGCTCTTTGCTCTGGCCTGACGAAGAAACGAGGCCCTAATGGCACCTCTGCTGATCTCACAGTAAACACACGTAGGATCCAAAACTGCCATCACAACATCACAACCAGAGGGGCCATGGCCCACAGCCTACAATATTGCTGAAGTTTCAAGCAACCAAGTGTGTGTGTCTGGTCTGTGGGTGTTAGTCTGGTGGCAGTGTATGAGTGTGGGGGTGGGTGTACGGATGTGCGAGAGACATACAGACAGAAAGGAAAACACCAATCTAATTGCTGGTGTTAGTTTTCTGTGTGTGGTCTGTGTGTTCACATGTTCCGGTGTTGGAGCACCTACTAGTCTTTTATCTCCTTCAACGCCATGTAGACGAAAGCTGATAGAGAGTCTCGGAGACAGACAGACATACAGACAGGGTGTGTGTGGTGTCTCATCTGCTGTTGGTAATGAACACGGTGTTGGCACACACCACAGTAGCTGTGATACATGTCATATTAACTAATCAGCACACACGCACACATACGCACACATACACACACCACAGTCCCTATCACCCTATCAACCAACTAGGAGCAAGTGACAGCATTCCTCCCTCCCTCCCTCCCTCCCTCCCTCCCTCCCTCCCTCCCTCCCTCCCTCCCTCCCTTGCTCCTCTCCTGTCCTCCTGTCCTCCCTCCCTCGCTCCTCTCCTGTCCTCCCTTCCTCCATCCATCCCTTGCTCCTCTCCTGTCCTCCCTTCTGTCCTCCCTCCCTCCCTTGCTCCTCTCCTGTGCTCCCTCCCTTCCTCCATCCCTCCCTTGCTCCTCTCCTGGCCTCCCTCCCTCCATCCCTCCTGTCCTCCCTTTTTCTGATCTCCCAGTACAAAATACAGGCTGAATGAGAGAGGGAGGAACTGAGCCCAGCCAATCAAACACAATAGATGGGATGGAGGAGAGAAGAAGAGAGAGGGGTTGGGGAGAGAGAGAGAGGGCAGAGGGGGGGTGGGGAGAGAGGGAGAGAGGGAGAGAGCACGGGTTGGGAGAGAGAAAGAGGGGAGCGAGAGGGGGTGGGGAGAGGGGGTGGAGAGAGACAGAGAGAGAGAGATGGGGGAGAGAGAGGGGGGTGGGGTAGTGATGAGCGATTAGTGCTTTTTGAGGTAGTTCGGGTTCGGGTTTATTATAAAACAAAAAATTGATTTTTGATTTTGGTTATTTGGGTTGAACGCTGTTACGACACAGAATAAAACAATGAATAAAAGTCCCATGATGGTAGTGACTGCCTGTTACTGCTTATTACTTATTAACCATCATTCTTTCACATGACTTTAGTTTAATACAATATTTACGTTGGTGTGTATATTGCATTTGTGTTATTGGATGACTATTATTTCATTCCAAGTCATCATCTAATCTCTATAGAGCTGCTGACTACGCTGTCTGACAAAATCACTATTTTGTTGCTCCTCAAAGTAAATAAGGCATACTTTTATGACTGCTGAATACCAACTATCAATCACATAGACCATGTATTTTCAGGTAGAGATACCTCGCAAAGCAAAGGATGCTCTCTATATCCCCTCACGATCGCGCATTCTTCTGCCTCTTCCGAAGCAGGCGTAAAAGAAACACGGAACGGACAAGTAGATGCGCAATGGCTTATGGTCATTGTAGTTAACTTCCACGTTTTATGCACTACAATATGTAGATTATTGGCCTGTTGGAAACAACAACTCCCTTCTACATTGCATAGTTCAGGCTGGATCCGATATATGTCTAGAGGTCACAGAAAAAAAATAATAAAATTGAATTTAAATAATTTAAATGTTGGTTAATTGCTCAGCACTAAGGTGGAGAGAGAGAGGGAGAGAGAAGGGTTGAGGAGAGAAAGAGAGGGAGAGAGGGGGGGTGGGGAGAGAGAGAGAAGGGATGGGGAGAGAGAGTATGAGAGAACGAGAGAGATGTCTTACTTACTTACTTACTTACTGACTTTATTGTCCCCATGGGGAAATGTTGTTGCAGTGTCATGTACACATTTAAAGTGGCGCTTAAATACAAAACAAAATTGACAATACAACTTTCATAACAGTTACGTACCAAGAAATAAGAAATAAAACATTTAAAAAAAAGAAAAGACTAGCCTGCTGGTCTTACGGAGTCGATGGGAACATTCGCCCGAGCTATTTAGGAGGGATATCACACCTGGCACAAATCTCGTTCTGTTTTTCCTGCTGAGGGGTGCCCTATACCTGCGCCCAGAGGGGAGTAGGACAAAGTCCAGGTACAGGGGGTGGCTTGGGTCTAAAATGATTTTGTGAGCAAGAGGAACATAAAATTCGACATACCAATTAGGATCTGGCAAAAAATAATCAAATCAGTTATAGAACCCATTGCCCTTTATGGTTGTGAGATCTGGGGTCCGCTCACCATCCAAGAATTCACAAAATGGGACAAACACCAAATTGAGGCTCATGCAGAATTCTGCAAAAATATCCTTAGTGTACAACATAAAACACCAAATAATGCATGCAGAGTAGAATTAGGCTGATACACGCTAATTATCAAAATCCAGAAAAGAGCCGTTAAATTTTACAACCACCTAAAAGGAAGCGATTCCCAAACCTTCCATAACAAAGCCATGACCTACAGAGAGATGAACCTGGAGAAGAGTTCCCTAAGCAAGCTAGTGGTCATTGTAGTTAAAGAAGTTGGTCCTGGGGCTCTGTTCACAAACACAAACAGACCCCACAGAGCCCCAGGACAGCAACACAATAGGACCCAACAAAATCACGAGAAAACAAAAAGATAATTACTAATTAGAAATATGTAGAAATGTTTTAAAAAAGACTGACAAAACAAACAAAACACTCAAAAGATCCAACAACTAAAGGACTAGGCTTACAGTATAAGTAGATACTGTGCCTTCAGAAAGTATTCACACCCCTTGACTTTTTCCACATTTTGTTGCATTACAACCTGCCTTTAAAATTGATTAATTTGAGGTTTTGTGTCACTGATCTACACACAATACACGCATAATGTCAAAGTGGAATTATGTTGTTTTTCTTAACAAGTTATTTGAAAATGAAAAGGTGAAATGATCATAAGTATTGAACCTGTTTGTTTTGGCAAGCATAAATAAGTTCAGGAGTAAAAATGTGCCAAACAATGCCTCGCAAAGAAGGACACCTGTTGGAAGATGGGTAAATATTAAAACAAGCAGACAGTGAACATCCATTTAAGCATGGTAAAGTTATTAATTACACAATGGATGGTGTGTCAATAGACCCAGTGACTACAGAGATACAGGCGTCCTTCCTAACTCAGTTGCTGGAGAGGAAGGAAACCACTCAGGGATTTCACCATGAGGCCAACAGTTACAGAGTTTAATGGCTGTGATAGGAGATAACTGAGGATGGACCAACAACATTGTAATTACTCCACAATACTAAGCTAAATGACAGAGTGAAAAGACGGAAGCCTGTACAGAATAAAAATATTCCAAAACATGCACCCTGTTTGCAATTAGGCACTAAAGTAATATTGCAAAAAAATGTGGTCAAGAAATTAACTTTTTGTCCTCAATACAAGCGTTATCTTTTGGGCAAATCCAACACAACACACAACACAAAGCTAAGCACAAGCAAAATCCTAGAGAAAAACCTGGTCCAGTCTGCTTTTCCACAGACTAATTTCATTTTTTTCTATTGGTGTCAGCCCAATGTGGACGTGACAGAGACAATGGAATATTTTCAATATTTTGGCAATAATTGGATGTTCACTATTTTTGGCTTTGGAATTTCCATAAAAAATCTCTAAAATAATGTGTATGTAATTATTTCAAAATGCATTTAATCTAAAAAAAAAACTAGACTAAAACTGAAATCGAAATCCCTGATAATTATTTTAATAATCTAACCGAAACCGAACCGACCTCAAAAAGCACTAATCGAGCAGCACTACTATCGCATCAATTATAATTTCTCTGTGGGTCCTTATCATGATAAGACCAATATATTCATGTTTGAATATTAGAATTCATAAAGTGTCTATGTGCATAATGATTTGGAGACTATTTGAGTCCATTTTCTATACTGGTTTTTCTAGTTTCCCCCATTAGTCCATTCTTTAGTATGAAGACACTGTGGAGTAGATGCTTCTTCATTTGACATGTTTCTAACTACCCTGTCTGTCTGTCTCTGCCCCTTAATGAACTAAAGTTTGGAAGTGCGGACAGAGATTTTCGGACGAGTGTTTGCTTGCCCCCCAGAAGACTTATTAGTGCCTGAGCCAACGTTTTCCCCTCCTCTCTCTCTCAGGGGTGTAATTTCTGTTGGCAAGAGAGCGAGAAAGAGCGAGAGAGAGAGCAAGAGAGAGAGAGAGAGAGAAAGAGCAAGAGAGAGATGGAGCGAGAGTGAGAGTGAGAGAGATGAGATAAACGAACGGCATCTGGGATGCGTTGGAGAAAAAGAGAGGACAGTTGTATCTAGCTTGCAGTGCGCCTCGTGGCCAATCACAAATGACAGCTCTGTGTCTGTTTGGATGTCTAATAATTGAGAACTGGTGGGACCTCTCTACTCTACTATTCCACAATCAACACCCGCATTATTGTCTTTCTGTTGGCGTCTTCTCTTCCCCTCTTCTAAGACTTGAGTTCTGTTAGGCGAATGAATTATTAATGTGTGCCCTCGACGGGGGGTATTCATATAACTTTAGTGTCAAGTTAAATCCACCGTACCTGTTTTGAGTTTAATTGAGTAGAAAATGCACCAGGCGTTGGTTGGATTGATGCCTGTACGGTATACTGCCACGGTGTGTTAATAAACCATTACACTAGTGGAAGTGCATACCGTAGGGGAGAATATGTCTGTTTAATCTACAGCCTCTAAAGTGGGCCCACAATGAGAGAGAGAGACATGTACAGTGCCTTCAGAACGTATTTCATTTTCATTTTTTTGTCAATGATCTACACAAAATACTCTGTCAAGTCAAAGCAGAAGAAACATTCTAACGTTTGTAAAACGTTTATTAAAAACAAAACACTAATATATGTTGATTAGATAAGTATTCAGTGAGTCAATACATGTTAGAATCACCTTTGTCAGCGATTACAGCTGTGAGTCTCCTAGAGCTTTCCACACCTGGATTGTGCAACATCGCCAATTATTATTTTCAAGATTGTTCAAGCTGTGTCAAATTGGTTGTTGATTGTTGCTCGACAACCATTTTCAGGTCTTGCCATAGATTTTCAAGCAGATTTAAGAAAAAACTGTAACTCAGCCACTCAGGAACATTCACTATCTTCTTGGTAAACAACTCCACTGTAGATTTGGCCTTGTGTTTTAGGTTATTGTCCTGCTGAAAGGTGAATTCATCTCCCAGTGTCTGGTGGGGAAAAAAACTCCCCAGTCCTTAAAGATTACAAGCATACCCTTAACATGATACTGCCATCACTAAGGTTGAAAATATGGAGACTGGTACTCAGTAATGTGTTGTACTGGGTTTACCCCAAACATAACACTTTGTATTCAGGAAAAAATATATATATTTTGCAGTATTACTTTAATGCCTTTTTGCTAACAGGATGCAAGTTTTGGAATATTGTTATTCTGTACAGGCTTTCTATTTTTCACTCTGTCAATTAGGTTATTATTGTGGAGTAACTACAATGTTGTTGATCCATCCTCAGTCTTCTCCTATCACAGCCATTAAACTCTGTAACTGTTTTAAAGTCACCATTGGCCTCATGTTGAAATCCCTGAGTGGTTTCCTTCCTCTCCGGCAACTGAGTTAGGAAGGACGCCTGCATCTTTGCAGTTACTGGGTGTATTGATACATCATCCAAAATGCAATTAATAACTTCCCCATTGGTATCTATCTACCAATAGGGGCCGTTCTTTGCGAGGCATTGGAAAACCTCCCTGGTCTTTGTGGTTGAATATGTGTTTGAAATTCACTGCTCGACTGAGGGACCTAACAGATATTGTATGTGTGGGGTACAGAGATGAGGTGTTATTCCACGAAGAGTCCATGCAACTTGTTTTGTGATTTGTTAAGCAAATTGTTACTCCAGAACTTATTTAGGCTTGCCATAACAAAGGAATTGAATACTTATTTACTCAAGACATTTCAGCTTTACATGTTTTATTAATTTGTAAAAATGTTGAAAAACATAATTCCACTTTTACATTATGTGGTATTGTTTTTAGGCAAGTGACCTACATTTTTAATTTAATTCTCAGGCAGATACACAACAAAATGTGGAAAAAGGTCAAGGGGTATGAAAACTTTCTGAAGGCACTGTATGTACATGAGATAGAAGGGCGAAGAGAGAAAACAGTTGTATGATAAAGACAGGTTCATTTTTTAAAATTATTATTTTACCTTTATTTTACTAGGCAAGTCAGTTAAGAACAAATTCTTATCTTCAATAACGGCCTAAGAACATTGTTTTTTTTACCTTGTCTGTAACGGGCTTCCTCCTTCTCTTCATCCGAAGAGGAGTAGCAAGGATTAGACCAAAATGCAGCGTTGGAGTTATACATATTATTTATTACAAGGAACAGACGAAGACGGAAAAACTCTTGAACAACAATACAAAACAACAAACGAAGTAGACAGACCTGGACTACGAACTTACACGTAACGAAGAACGAACGAACCAGTACTGACTACAAACAAACGAACGAACTATACAGTCCCGTATGGTGCAACAAACACAGATACAGGAAACAACCACCCACAACAAACAATGTGAAAACACCTACCTTAATATGGCTCTCAATCAGAGGAAATGAAAACCACCTGCCTCTAATTGAGAACCATATCAGGTCACCCATTAACCAACACGAAACACATAACATAGACTGCCCACCCAAACTCACGCCCTGACCGACTAACACATACAAAATAACAGAAACCAGGTCAGGAACGTGACATTGTCAGCTGGGGATTCAATCTTGCAACCTTTCGGCTACTAGTCCAACGCTCTAACCACTAGGCTACCTGCTGCCCCATATGTAAGGAGTGGCTGCGGATCCAACTTTTATGGACCCCTCTTCCCGACAGCTAAAGGTCCCAAAACTTCTGCACATGTGCGGGATTATTTACTTTACGCAAGGTCTCTGCTCTACTCATTGTAAACACGCTACTCTGGCAAATTATGCTCATTTAATAAAAGTTTGATCTAAGATGAATTAATGTCTGCAAGATCACATGATGATAGTATTCTACATCCGAACTGAATATACTGTAATTGTCTTAACTTTACTGTAAGACAAAAAACACCTAATTTCTTATGAGATTTCAGGATGATTGTGTGAATCTTTGCATTTTTTTAGCACAGGTAAACTATGCTACAGCTCCGCTACAGTTTGTATTCAGATGCTGCATGGACGTTTACCAGGGAAAACTCGAAGAATTATCATTTACAATTGACAGTGAGAAATGTGAAGGGAGGGTGATCACAAAAATGTATGCTTAAAGTAGAGGTAAAGAAACACATGCTCAGAACCTGATTCAGATCTTCAGCTCTGGGGAAAACTTATCCAGGGGGACAGGGACATGGTGGTTACCTGTGGATCCGCAGTTTCTGATTTGTGGATTTGGCTATTTCAGCCACACCTTTGCTGACAGGTGTATAAAATCGGGCACACAGCCATGCAATCTCCGTAGACAAACATTGGCAGTAGAATGGCCTTACTGAAGAGCTCAGTGACTTTCACCATCATAGGATGCCACCTTTCCAACAAGTCAGTTAGTAAAATTTCTGCCCTGCCTGAGCTGCCCCGGTCAAATGTAAGTGCTATTATTGTGAAGTGGAAACGGGCAACAACTTTGCAACAATCACTTCTGAGTTCCAAACTGCCTCTGGAAGCAACGTCAGCACAAGAACTGTTCGTCGAGAGCTTCATGAAAAAGGTTTCCAAGGCCGAGCAGCCACATATAAACCTTAGATCACCATGCGCAATGCCAATTGTCCGCTGGAGTGGTGTAAAGTTCACTAGCCATTGGACTCTGGAGCAGTGGAAACGTGCTCTCTGGAGTGATTAATCACGCTTCACCATCTGGCAGTCCAATGGACAAATCTGGGATTGGTGAATACCAGGAGAACGCTACCTGCCTGAATGCATAGTGCCAAATGTCAAGTTCAGTGGAGGAATAATGGTATGGAGCAGTTTTGCATGGTTCAGGCTAGGCCCCTTAGTTCCAGTGAAGGTAAATCTTTATGCTACAGCACACAATCACATTTGAATTCTGTGCTTCCAACTTTGTGGCAACCGTTTGGGGAAGGCTCTTTCCTGTTTCAGCATGACAATGCCCCCTGTGCACAAAGCGATGCCCATGGCAACAAAAAACTATATAATATTGGATCGTGACTGAGTCAACCTGGTTCAATTTAGGTCCAGAGGCAAAACCAGTTGAGACCCACTGCTCTACTACAGCCTGGAATGCACTGTATATTATTAGGTTAAGCCAAATGAGCTGGTCTCTTCTTTCCTTTATTCTATATGGTCCCTACAGGGTTAGGAATATAACCATCTGAGCTGAGCCACAGACAGACAGAGTATGGCTAAAATTAGAGGGAAATAACCCAATTCATTACAGTTACAGTCTCTGTTTATGAAAATACTTATTTCCTCCAATCTAATTTTAATTGCATTGTTGATATTAGCCCTGCCTGCCTGATCACATCTGGGACAAAACAATTATTATTATTTGTTGTTTTGGTTTGTTATTTTGAACCCGACTTTCTCTGTTAGCTAGGCGAAATGGTTCAAGTGTGTGTGCGTGTGTGTGTATGTGTGTGTGTGCGTATTGTCTGACAATAGCATGCGTTTATTGCCTTTTTAAAATCATGAGCACAAGAATTAGATTCTGCACACAGAACTGAATTAGGAGAACAGAGCAAACCGAACCCCTCCAATCCCCCCACTGAGCACTGATCTATGTGATCTATATCTTCATGTTGGAGAAGAGGAAAAGGATTTGGATTGGTACAAATCCGCATATCTGAGGAAAGGCCAGGCTGAAATTTTACACAGCTGCTACATTTTATTACTGCGTGTGTGCGTGCGTGAGTGCGTGCGTGTGTGTGTGTATAATTGAGCCTAAAGTGGAGGATAAAGTAGAGATGGTTTAGATAAATCTGAATTGTGGAGACCTTTCCTCCAGTTTACAGACCTATAGCGTGGCAGCCTACAGTCTAATATCACTCCACTCTTCCATCATATAGCCTACACACATCCCCACCTCTCAGTGGTTGAAGGTATCTTTTTACAAAAGGTGTTCAGACAGTAGTAAATGTACTGTACATGCATTATGTCGAACAACAAGCGTTCACTGTCTCACTGCAAAATGAGACGTTTGTCCACATTTCTCCAAATGTTAATATTCGAAGTTGCCCCAAATGTCAAATTTCAAAGTCCCCCCTACTGGAGTCTGCGGATTATACCCATGACCATCCCCGCCGTAGCAAAACCCAAGCCTACTTGATGGCGCTCACCATTCCCGGGGTTGGCCGGTTTTGACTTGCTTTGATGTAGGTATTACATAACTTGGTTAATTGAAACAGAAAGGTATTAAAGAAGTGCTCTGGAACTTTGACGACTAGTCAGAATTTTTGAAACCTTCCACTTTGGGCTGGATGTGTCATTGTGAAGTTCATACACAAATAATCTATTAGCAGAATTACTGTCCTCCCTCAATTAGCCACGAAATCTCTAGCTTGAAAGTGACTGTTTTCTGGAAGCTGTACAGCGCCATTTTCTCAAAATATTCCTCCACCTGGGCCAGCCCGCTAGCAATTCGAGTTCAGGTCAATGAGCTTCAGCCCTACGCAATTTGAGTGACGGCTAGCAAGATGCACACACAGCAAAGCGAGAGAGAGCAATGACGTGGTGCACATATCTGCACTTGCAGTGTATACCATGGCATTGTTGAATACTTGTTTCTGATTGGCTTGTTAGTTCCTTATAACGCACGGTATATCAGCACGGTAGAATTCTATGGCTATAGTTAATTCTTACATGTTCTATGTTTGAGCTGCTTTTGAAAACATAAGTCGAATTGAAAACATTGGCATTGTCAAATTCGTTTTTCATAATAGCAAGCTAAGACAGATGGTTTAGTTAGTTAAACTGTTTGGTTACCAAGGCAAATACTATAGCTATCTAATAAACTTGCCAGCTACTTCAGTTGGTGGTGAACACTTTTCTACCTGCAAATGAACACTTTTCTAGCGGCAAATGTGTTAAATTATAGCCATTGTAGAAAAAGGGATAATCAACTCTGCGCTCTATGTGTTCTCTGGAAAATAATGCAACTCCGTGGAAAGTGATTTCTACGTCGTTCATTATTTTCCAGACAACGCATAGCCCGTCATTTACTTTCCTTTTCAAGTACAGTATGTGTTACTTTCAGAAGTACTGACAAAAAATATACAAAAGTACCAGAGAAGCTCTTTAATACCGATTGGTTAACAGTCAGGCATTAATTCCGATTGGTTAGGTTTAGGCGTAAAGTTTGGGATAGGGCCAGAGTGTGAATTATACCATGACATTTGGGGGGGGGTCTACATTTTGTTAAACAGGACCTCCTATGTATGTATGCGCCTGGGCCAGATAGTAAAGACATGTATTTTTTTATTACCTTTAATTTTTTGTCATGAACACAACCACTGATGATGTTTTCATCTTATTGTCAAACTAATCTCTTCAAAAAGTAAGTTACCTGAGCATGTTCATCAGCTCCAAAATAATTCCAGCATCCAAACAGTGCACAGTGCACTTTCGCCATTTGATGAATGGAAAGAGATCTTTTACAAAACCACCAAAAGTGTAATGACATTTGCCGATTGTCATTGGGTCTACACTCTTGTAGCCTGAATTAATGAATTTGTCTTGCTGACAAAAGGAGATTTTTTTTGTAGAAAGAAAAGTTGGGAAACTGAAAAGGGGCTGAGATACAGAACTGTCCCGGAATGGTAAGCACAGCCAAATTTTTTAAAACCATGATACAGAGGTGGGGGTGTTCGTTTAATTTGGAATAAGGTTTTATTTTAATATTTACCACTGTAGCAAGTACAAATTGCATTTTAAACAAATAGGAGAATGGTTCAATTAAAATGATATAGAGACAACCATACCCCCCCTCCCCTCCCCCGCCCCACCCAAGGTTTGGGATAGGGTTCATTCAATTCGGGTATTAATTCCGATTGGTAAAATTGAGAAAAACAACATTTTAGTTTGGCAGCATTGGTCATTTTATAGACCTGGGTTCAACCCCAGCCCCAGTCACTCATTATTATTTGATTTCCTAGTGGACGTTCTTTGGACCTACAAAAACGTCAAATTTCACCTTGAGTCTGGCGCGATCTCCCTGCGTAGAACACTGACTAATAATTCAAAAACTCATGTCAGTATGAGAACTTTCAAAGTAATGACTTTTGCATGGATAACATAACCTTCATCTGTTATTCCCTTTTCCAGACCTTGTTGTGTAGCTCTGGTGAAATAGAAAGTAATCCGCCTGTGTGTACCTCTGTTTCTTTGTATTTTATGATGTGGTGGCTTCTCCTATGGTATTAAAGTCTTTGACTTTTTGGTACTGAAGATTTGTTTGATAGCAAAACAATACAAAATCAGTCAATTCCATACAATGTAGTATACATGCATGTAGCAATATGGTTGTTCAATAATGCAAACCATTGTGAGTCTATTGAGACCTGAAACATTTCAGCAACATGAAGAAAGAAACTTGAAGAAAGTGTGCATGCGTAAGTGGCCTTGTCTGTGTGTGTGTGCGTGCATGTGTGCGTGTGTGTGTGATGGTGTGTGTCGTGGCATGACTGTAGGGGCTAGCAGATAGAGCCAGCGGCAGATGGCTTCTTCAGACTCAGACATGGCCGTAGATAGAGGAGAGCAAGTCAGATGCCATGATACACCACCAGAAAGGGGAGCATACTTACAATGGGAACAACAGACAGTGTTTTAAAGGGGGAATGTTCTGATATCTCCCGATAGAACAAAGAAGGTTTTGTGTGTATGGAAATAGGGCAGTGCATTGTGAGGGTCCTGGGAGAGACTTGAATTATGAATAGAGAGAGCGAAGGAACCAGCTTGGAGCCGCACATATTCATATTTCTATATTTTCCTTATGCTGTACGGTGACGACAACACATAGGAACACTGCACAAGTGTCCTGAGTTTGCTCACGAAAGTGTTACAACTTCTGTAATGGGATAAAAACGTGATAGTCTTCGATAAGAAGTCGTATAGTATTGTAAACCCACATTCACAAGATTTTTGGATACTCATTAAGAAAATAGAAAATAAACAGGAAATAAGATATAATTTGATGTGAGTGTGGCTTACTGGTTGGTTGACAAGTCAGTGGGTAAGAACATGATCATGGTTCAGTCTTGATTCAGTTTTTCGATCGTGAGTTTACGATTGTGTGTGTGTCAATAAGAAGCAAAAAGACACAAACACGAAACATTCGAGTTGTTCTAATTTAGGTTAGAATGAAATATTAAATCCTAACTGTGCCATGTTGTGTCCTACCTCAGTTTCTCGACAGGTATAGTGTTCCCTTCTTTCTTTGCTGCATTCTAAAGTGGATCTGCTCCCTATAGCGTCCCAAACGGGAGGAACACTCCTCCACAGCCAGATGGCCATCTCTCCCGAACATCCAAACCCAGATTAAAAATGTAAGATTGAGTTGAAATCTTTATGATTGTTTAAAAATAGGAGGCACAAGATAAGCAAACACCTGTTTCTGAGTGTCACTTCCGTCCAAAACGAAGATTTGTTGTTTTATTTCTGGATATTCATCTAGCATTGTGCTGATACCAACATTATGCATAGAGATCCTACTGTCCTGATACCAACATTATGCATAGAGATCCTACTGTCCTGATACCAACATTATGCATAGAGATCCTACTGTCCTGTTACCAACATTATGCATAGAGATCCTACTGTCCTGATACCAACATTATGCATAGAGATCCTACTGTCCTGATACCAACATTATGCATAGAGATCCTACTGTCCTGATACCAACATTATGCAAAGAGATCCTACTGTCCTGATACCAACATTATGCATAGAGATCCTACTGTCCTGTTACCAACATTATGCATAGAGATCCTACTGTCCTGATACCAACATTATGCATAGAGATCCTATTGTCCTGATACCAACATTATGCATAGAGATCCTACTGTCCTGATACCAACATTATGCAAAGAGATCCTACTGTCCTGATACCAACATTATGCATAGAGATCCTACTGTCCTGTTACCAACATTATGCATAGAGATCCTACTGTCCCGATACCAACATTATGCATAGAGATCCTATTGTCCTGATACCAACATTATCCATAGAGATACTATTGTCCTGATACCAACAGTATGTATAGAGATCCTACTGTCCTGATACCAACATTATGCATAGAGATCCTACTGTCCTGATACCAACATTATGCATAGAGATCCTATTGTCCTGTTACCAACATTATGTAGAGATCCTATTGTCCTGATACCAACAGTATGTATAGAGATCCTATTGTCCTGATACCAACATTATGCATAGAGATCCTATTGTCCTGTTACCAACATTATGTAGAGATCCTATTGTCCTGATACCAACAGTATGTATAGAGATCCTATTGTCCTGATACCAACATTATGCATAGAGATACTATTGTCCTGATACCAACATTATGTATAGATATCCTATTTTCCTGATACCAACATTATGTAGAGATCCTATTGTCCTGACACCATCATTATGAATAGAGATACTATTGTCCTGATACCAACATAATGTATAGAGATCCTATTGTCCTGATACCATCATTATGTATAGAGATCCTATTGTTCTGACACCATCATTATGTATAGAGATCATATTGTCCTGATACCAACATTATGTAGAGATCCTATTGTCCTGATACCAACATTATGTATAGAGATCCTATTGTCCTGATACCATCATTATGTATTGAGATCCTATTGTCCTGATACCAACATTATGTTGAGATCCTATTGTCCTGATACCAATGTTATGTATAGGGATCCTATTGGTCTGACATCAATGTTATGTATATGGATCCTATTGTTCTGACATCAATGTTATGTATAGGGATCCTATTGTTCTGACATCAATGTTATGTATAGGGATCCTATTGTCCTGACACCAACATTATGTATAGAGATCCTATTGTTCTAAAACCATCATTATGTATAGAGGTCATATTGTCCTGATACCAACATTATGTAGAGAGATCCTATTGTCCTGATACCAACATTATGTATAGAGATCCTATTGTCCTGATACCATCATTATGTATAGAGATCCTATTGTCCTGATACCAACATTATGTTGAGATCCTATTGTCCTGATACCAATGTTATGTGTAGGGATCCTATTGTTCTGACATCAATGTTATGTATAGGGATCCTATTGTTCTGACATCAATGTTATGTATAGGGATCCTATTGTCCTGACACCAACATTATGTATAGAGATCCTATTGTCCTGACACCAACATTATGCATAGAGATCCTATTGTCCTGATACCAACATTATCCATAGAGATACTATTGTCCTGATACCAACAGTATGTATAGAGATCCTACTGTCCTGATACCAACATTATGCATAGAGATCCTACTGTCCTGATACCAACATTATGCATAGAGATCCTATTGTCCTGATACCAACATTATGCATAGAGATCCTATTGTCCTGTTACCAACATTATGTAGAGATCCTATTGTCCTGATACCAACAGTATGTATAGAGATCCTATTGTCCTGATACCAACATTATGCATAGAGATACTATTGTCCTGATACCAACATTATGCATAGAGATCCTATTGTCCTGATACCAACATTATGTATAGAGATCCTATTGTCCTGATACCATCATTATGTATAGATATCCTATTTTCCTGATACCAACATTATGTAGAGATCCTATTGTCCTGACACCATCCTTATGAATAGAGATACTATTGTCCTGATACCAACATAATGTATAGAGATCCTATTGTCCTGATACCATCATTATGTATAGAGATCCTATTGTCCTGATACCATCATTATGTATAGATATCCTATTTTCCTGATACCAACATTATGTAGAGATCCTATTGTCCTGACACCATCCTTATGAATAGAGATACTATTGTCCTGATACCAACATAATGTATAGAGATCCTATTGTCCTGATACCATCATTATGTATAGAGATCCTATTGTTCTGACACCATCATTATGTATAGAGATCATATTGTCCTGATACCAACATTATGTAGAGATCCTATTGTCCTGATACCAACATTATGTATAGAGATCCTATTGTCCTGATACCATCATTATGTATAGAGATCCTACTGTCCTGATACCAACATTATGTTGAGATCCTATTGTCCTGATACCAATGTTATGTATAGGGATCCTATTGGTCTGACATCAATGTTATGTATAGGGATCCTATTGTTCTGACATCAATGTTATGTATAGGGATCCTATTGTCCTGATACCATCATTATGTATAGAGATCCTATTGTTCTGACACCATCATTATGTATAGAGATCATATTGTCCTGATACCAACATTATGTAGAGATCCTATTGTCCTGATACCAACATTATGTATAGAGATCCTATTGTCCTGATACCATCATTATGTATAGAGATCCTATTGTCCTGATACCAACATTATGTTGAGATCCTATTGTCCTGATACCAATGTTATGTATAGAGATCATATTGTCCTGATACCAATGTTATGTGTAGGGATCCTATTGTTCTGACATCAATGTTATGTATAGGGATCCTATTGTTCTGACACCATCATTATGTATAGGGATCCTATTGTCCTGACACCAACATTATTTATAGAAATCCCATTGTGCTGATACCAACATTATGTTTAGAGATCCCATTTGACTGATACCAAATTATGTATAGAGATCCCATTGTCCTGATACCAATGTAACGTGTAGAGATCCCATTGTCCTGATACCAATGTTATGTGTAGAAATCCCATTTTCCTGATACCAACGGTATGTATAGAGATCCCATTGTCCTGATACCAATGTTATGTGTAGAGATCCCATTGCCCTGATACCAACGGTATGTATAGAGACCCTATTGTCCTGATACCAACATTATGTATAGAGATCCCATTGTCCTGATACCAATGTTATGTGTAGAGATCCCATTGTCCTGATACCAACGGTATGTATAGAGACCCTATTGTCCTGATACCAACATTATGTATAGAGATACTATTGTCCTGATACCAACATTATGTATAGAGATCCTATTGTCCTGATACCAACATTATGTATAGAGATCCTATTGTCCTGATACCAACATTATGTATAGAGATCCCATTGTCCTGATACCAATGTTATGTATAGAGATCCCATTTGCCTAAAACCAACATTATGTATAGAGATCCTATTGTCCTGATACCAATGTTATGTCTAGAGATCCCATTGTCCTGATACCAACATTATTTATATAGATCCCATTGTCCTGATACCAACATTATGTATAGAGATCCCGTTGACCTGATACCAATGTTATGTATTATGATCCTATTGTCCTGATACCAATGTTATGTATAGAGATCCCATTGCCCTGATACCAACGGTATGTATAGAGACCCTATTGTCCTGATACCAACATTATGTATAGAGATACTATTGTCCTAATACCAACATTATGTTTAGAGATCCCATTGTCTTGATACCAACATTATGTATAGATATCCTATTGTCCTGATACCAATGTTATGTATAGAGATCCCATTGTCCTGATACCAATGTTATGTATAGAGATCCCATTTGCCTAAAACCAACATTATGTATAGAGATTCTATTGTCCTGATACCAACATTATGTATAGAGATCCTATTTGCCTGATACCAACTTTAAGTATAGAGATCCCATTGCCCTGATACCAACATTATGTATAGAGATACTATTGTCCTGATACCAATGTTATGTATAGAGATCCTATTGTCCTGATACCAACATTATGTATAAAGATCCTATTGTCCTGATACCAATGTTATGTATAGAGATCCTATTGTCCTGATACCAACATTATGTATAGAGATCCTATTTGCCTGATACCAACTTTAAGTATAGAGATCCCATTGCCCTGATACCAACATTATGTATAGAGATACTATTGTCCTGATACCAACATTATGTTTAGAGATCCTATTTGCCTGATACCAATGTTATGTATAGAGATCCTATTGTCCTGATGCAAATGTTCTGTGTATAGATCCTATTGTCCTGATACCAATGTTATGTATAAAGACCTCATTGTGCGTGCATGTGTGTGTGTTCTTCTAGATTCATTATTCCCCTAGCTTACTATAGGACAGAAACATATGAACACACACTCTCTGCCTCGTTCTCTCACTCTGCAGCTTAGTCCCGTGTCTTGTCTTCCAGTGAGTTTCCAACAGTGTCTACTGTCTACTATGATTTTTACTAAGTACTGTAACACACGCTGCATCCTCAAAGATAGCACCACTTCAGAAGATCTGCTCTGAGTCTCCATGCAAGTTAATTGCCAGACTTCAAATCAAGTCAAATCAAATTGTATTTGTCACATGCGCCAAATACAACAGGTATTATACAACCTTACAGTAAAATGCTTCATTACAAGCCCCTAACCAACAATGCAGTTTAAAGAAAACACCCCAAAATAAAAATATTAAAAAACGAATAAAGAGCAGCAGTAAAATAACAATAGCGAGGCTATATACAGGGGCTACCGGTACATAGTCAATGTGCTAGGGCACCGGTTAGTTGAGGTAATTGAGGTCATATGTACATGTAGGTAGAGTTATTAAAGTGACTATGCATAGATAATAACAGAGAGTAGCAGCAGCGTAAAGGGGGGGGGGGGGGGGGGGGGGGGGCATTGCAAATAGACTGGGTAGCTATTTGATTAGATGTTCAGGAGTCATATGGTTTGGGGGAAGAAGCTTTTTAGAAGCCTCTTGGACCTAGACTTGGCGCTCCGGTACCACTTGCCGTGCTGTAGCAGAGAGAACAGTCTATGACTAGGGTGGCTGGAGTCTTTGACAATTTTTAGGGCATTCCTCTGACAACTGTATAGAGGTCCTGGATGTCAGGAAGCTTGTACTGGGCTGTACACACTACCCTCTGTAGTGCCTTGCGGTCGGAGGCTGAGCAGTTGCCATACCAGGCAGTGATGCAACCAGTCAGGATGTTCTCGATGGTGCAGCTGTAGAACCTTTTGAGGATCTGAGGACCCATGCCAAATCTTTTCAGTCTCCTGAGGAGAAATCGGTTTAGTCGTGCCCTCATCACGACTGTCTTGGTGTGCTTGGACCATGTTAGTTTGTTGGTGATGTGGATGCGAAGGAACTTGAAGCTCTCAACCTGCTCCACTACAGCCCCGTAGATGAGAATGGGGGCGTGCTCAAACCTCCTTTTCCTGTAGTCCACAATCATCTCCTTTGTCTTGATCACGTTGAGGGAGAGGTTGTTATCCTTGCACCACACGGTCAGGTCTCTGACCTCCTCCCTGTAGGCAATCTCGTCGTTGTCAGTCATCTGGCCTACCACTGTTGTGTCATTGGCAAACGTAATGATGGTGTTAGAGTTGTGCCTGGCCATGTAGTCATGAGTGAACAGGGAGTACATGAGGGGACTGAGGACACACCCCTGAGGGGCCCCCGTGTTGAGGATCAGCGTGGCGGATGTGTTGTTACCTAGCCTTACCACCTGGGGGTGGCCTGTCAGGAATTCCAGGATCCAGTTGCAGAGGGAGGTGTTTAGTCCCAGGGGCCTTAGCTTAGTAATGAGCTAGCTGTGTGTGAAATGCTGCTAGCATAGTTCCTTTCCTCTAGACATGTCCTAGTTGTGTGTGAAATTCTGCTACCATAGTTCATTTCCTCTAGACATGTCCTAGCTGTGTGTGAAATTCTGCTAACATAGTTCATTTCCTCTAGACATGTCCTAGCTGTGTGTGAAATTCTGCTACCATAGTTCATTTCCTCTAGACATGTCCTAGCTGTGTGTGAAATTCTGCTACCATAGTTAATTTCCTCTAGACATGTCCTAGCTGTGTGTGAAATTCTGCTACCATAGTTAATTTCCTCTAGACATGTCCTAGCTGTGTGTGAAATTCTGCTACCATAGTTAATTTCCTCTAGACATGTCCTAGCTGTGTGTGAAATGATGCTGGCATAGTTCCCTTCCTCTAGACATGTCCCACTATTAGTTCTAAAATCTCAAACAACCAATAACTACCAAAAAAAACAAAAAATATATGGGTGAATGGCCTCCCGAGTGGTGCATCACAGTGCTAGCTGTGCCACTAGAGATCCTGGTTCGAGTCCAGGCTCTGTCGCAACCGGTCGCGACCGGGAGATCCATGGGGCAGCGCACAATTGTCCCAGCGTTGTTCGGGTTAGGGGAGGGATGTTCTTGTTCCATCGCGCACTAGCGACTCCTGTGGCGGGGCGGACGCAATGCAAGCCCACACGGTCGCCAGGTGTACGGTGTTTCCTCTGACACATTGGTGCAGCTGGCTTCCGGGTTAAGCAGGCATTGTGTCACGAAGCAGTGCGACTTGGCTGGGTCATGTTTCGGAGAACGCGCGGCTCTCGACCTTCGCCTCTCCCTCTCCCGCCTGCAACAGTCCGTACGGGTGTTGCAGCGATAGAACAAGACTGTAACTACCAATTGGATACCACAAAATTGGGTGGAAAAAGGGGAGATTTTTTTTTCAAATGCTAAAAAAATATTGAAATATATGGGGGATTGGAAATGATGCAGGCATTGATAGAAGCCACAATATATCTGCAATTATGAAGCTGATCTACCCCCTAATTAAAAAAATAAATACAATCCTTTCAATCCAATCTTAGATAAATGTCCATGTCCTTGAGGTGGATCTGACAAAGAAAAATGCCTAATTACCATTAATTATTAACGTGGAAGGAAAGCTACATGTCGTAATTAAAAAATTATTATGACAGTAATTATTGCGCTGTGAGGTGTCTGAGGTTGAATTAATAAGATTATAAAGGTGTGAGGAAGGAGGAGGAAGAAGAGAGATTGCCTGCTGGTTGCCTCTCTAGCCTCAAGCAACCTCTCCACACAACACTCAGGTGGCTATGCTTATTCTGGAGTGTCTATTCTTGATCCAGTACATCACATTTGTCTTCTCCTGCCTTTGTCCAACTGAGATAGGAAAATGCTGTGTGTGTGTGTGTGTGTGTGTGTGTGTGTGTGTGTGTGTGTGTGTGTGTGTGTGTGTGTGTGTGTGTGTGTGTGTGTGTGTGTGTGTGTGTGTGTGTGTGTGTGTGTGTGGTTGTGCGTGTGTGTTTGCGTACGATGCAGTATGATGTTCCTTTTCTCCAGAGAGTTGTCTTTTGAATGTCACCGGGTACTAAAATCTCTCTCTGTCTCTCTCTCTCCCTCCCCCTTTCTCTCTCTCTCCCCCTCTCTCTCTCCTCTCTCCCTCTCCCCCTCTCCAGCCTCAGGGGAAGCCATTCTCCCCTGTGACTCTGCTCCCCAAGATTACGGGGATGAAAAACAACATCTCCCACCTGGAAAGTAGGCCACAGCGCAACACAATCTATCCTCCTTTGAATCAACTTTTGTTCAGGATAAATGAGAGGCTTTTATATTGGATTTTTGTATGTTTTTTCAGGTGAGAACAACACCACTTTCCCCTGTGGCCTTAATATTATACATGCTACTACCTCTCCATATAATGAAGACTGTATTAGTTGTCAATCTGCTAAAATAGATTTGTTCTGTATGTGTTAGCATCATATTTAGGTATTGTCTCTGCTGACTCTGTGGGTGACAGCTAATTATCTAGCATGTTGACCTTCAACAGAGAAACACATTCATAATCACAGGAGCAGAGATGAACTAAAGGAATGTACTCTGCGGGGCTTATACACAAGAGAGATGTGGAGGGGTTCATTACCTCTCATAACCCCAGTCTCTCTCTCTCTCTCTGTCATACTCCATCCTTATATCTCTCTCTATTTCTCTCTCTCTGTCATACTCCATCTATCTATCCCTCTATCTATCTCGCTCTCTTTCTCTCTCTCTCTCTGTCATACTCCATCCTTATATCTCTCTCTATCTCTCTCTGTCACTCTATCCTTCTCTCCCATTCTCTATTTCCCCTTCTCTTTCTCTATCAGTCCCCAACTCTCCTTTTTGCTCTCCCTCTCCTCCCCTCTCTGACCTTCTGAAGCATAGCCCTGAGGCAGAGCAACTGCCTGTCACTCGACCTTACCATAGTTTGGACCGTATACCCTGGCAGTACAGTAGATAAGGAGTGTTGGCAGGCAGGCAGGTTCGTACACAACCCCACTAGACGGAAGGGTGTGGGTGGTGGGGGAGGTTGGTCATCAGGCTAGGGCTCATTATTGCTCCAGCCAACTCCCCTCCCTCCCTTCCCCAGAATGTGACCTTCAGATCAGTGTGCATGGAGACCGTGCCACGGTGTTCTGGAGCCTGGCGTGCCACAGCGTTCTGGCCAACATGGCTTCCGCTCCAGTACTGCTGCTGTGGGTTAGATTGTGACTCTGAGGTAGTGTCAGCGATTAGAGCTCAGACACCCAGAGAACCCATAGCAGCCGGGCCACCCGCCCAGTCATTAACAGGTCCGCTCTCTCTCTCTTCCTCTCTCTTCTAATATTGACACCACTGTGAGACAAGACAAAGGAGTTTAATGGTTACTAGACCAGGAGTTTACAGCCCCTCATTTTGCTCAATTTTACTCACATTTTGCTCAATGATTTAGCCCCTCATTGGCTAAATCATTGATGAGCGGGCAAGAGGAGAGGCTGGTGGTTAGAGAGGTCTGGGTACATGTGTTTTTGTTTGCATCGCCGGGCCCTTGGGGGATGGGCATTAGGCATGCGAGACTGGATAGTGCTGCAGGCGGCAAACTACAGATTTTTTAATTGATACATTAAACAGACAAACAGATTGTACAACCTCAGGACATGAACAAAACAGGCTCGCAAAACACTCCCACAAGGGAACCTGTGAAACACTCTCTCCTCTCTTTGTCTTTTCCTCAGGGATCAACTTTTATTGCTCTGTCTACTTTAGCTCATGAAAAATAGTCACCTGTCCCTCGGAGAAAAAGGGTTGTGTACTTCTCTAGGGAAGCCAAACCAGTGCAGTGTTATAGATGAGGACTGTCAGACAGACACAGCCGGCCATGTGAAACCTACTTTGGTATTCACCTGCAATACAACCTCTCACGACACTGTAGTTGAAATTGTATTGTGTACAATGTGTACAATAAAGCACCTTTCATTTGATCCCCTGATTCAACAGAGAGTTGGTTGTTCTGTACTTAGTGAAACATGAGAGATTTGTGTCCATCTGCAGACCCCTATGTGTTGCCTTGCCTTGTGTTGTGTTGTGTAGTATTGTGTTGTGTAGTAGTGTGTTGTGTTAACACGTCTGAGGTGTGTTGACACCTCCAGAGCCTAATGGCTGCGTAATTTAAACAGGAGAGCGAAGTGCTTCTCATTTGGCAGTGGGCTAATTAAAATGATTTATGCTAGCATGACATCACTACGAGCCCACTCGCAGCCCGCGAGATAAAAGGCTAAATTAATTAATCTATTTGCGAGAGACATAAATACTTTGTCGGCTTGGAATGAACAAGAGTGTAAACACCAGCCAATCAATAAAGATAATTAAAATATGGTGTGTGCGTACGTGTCTGTGTGTATGTTGGACGAAGTGTGTGTGTGTATGTGTGTGGGTGGGTGGGCGGGTGTGTGTGTGTGTGTCTGTAAGTTAGGAGTTAGGGTTAAGGTTAGGAGTTAGTGAAAATAGAATTTTCAATGGGAATACATTTGTTTGTCCCTACAAGGTGTGTCTGGCTGTGTGTGTCAATGCGTCTGTCTGTGTGTATAAAGAGTTAGATTGGTTCCATCGTACTGTTTCTCGACCGCTTCTGGGAGCTTCACATCGTTGTGAATGGTTTGCAGGTTAGTGTTTTTCATTGTTCTGGAGGCAGCTCTGCAGAGTGGTCACTAGCTGGCACAGCCACAAAGTCGTACAATCTGACTTTAAACCTAACCTTGCTTAAATGGTGAACACATGGGTTAGACTTGCTGTGGAGCTTTATAGGCCACCATTGTATAGGACTGTATAGAACACCATTGTATAGGACTGTATAGAACACCATTGTATAGGACTGTATAGAACACCATTGTATAGGACTGTATAGAACACCATTGTATAGGACTGTATAGAACACCATTGTATAGGACTGTATAGAACACCATTGTATAGGACTGTATAGAACACCATTGTATAGGACTGTATAGAACACCACTGTACAGGACTGTATAGAACAACACTGTATAGGACTGTATAGAACACCACTGTACAGGACTGTATAGAACACCATTGTATAGGACTGTATAGAACACCATTGTATAAGACTGTATAGAACACCATTGTATAGGGCTGTATAGGACATCACTGTATAATACTGTATAGGACATCACTGTATAAGACTGTATAGGACATCACTGTATAAGACTGTGTAGAACACCATTGTATAGGACTGTATAGAACACCATTGTATAGGACTGTATAGAACACCATTGTATAGGGCTGTATAGAACACCATTGTATAGGGCTGTATAGAACACCGTTGTATGGGACTGTATAGGACACCATTGCATATGACTGTATAGAACACCGTTGTATGGGACTGTATAGGACACCATTGCATAGGACTGTATAGAACACCATTGTATAGGACTGTATAGAACACCATTGTATGGGACTGTATAGGACACCATTGCATAGGACTGTATAGAACACCATTGTATAGGGCTGTATAGAACACCATTGTATAGGACTGTATAGAACACCGTTGTATACTGCTGTATAGAACACCATTGTATATGACTGTATAGGACACCATTGCATAGGACTGTATATAACACCATTGTATAGGACTGTATAGAACATCACTGTGTAAGACTGTATAGAACACCATTGTATAGGACTGTATAGAACACCACTGTATAGGACTGTATAGAACACCACTGTATAGGACTGTATAGAACACCATTGTATAGGACTGTATAGAACAACACTGTATAGGACTGTATAGAACACCACTGTATAGGACTGTATAGAACACCATTGTATAGGACTGTATAGAACACCATTGTATAGGACTGTATAGAACACCATTGTATAGGACTGTATAGAACACCATTGTATAGGACTGTATAGGACATCACTGTATAAGACTGTGTAGAACACCATTGTATAGGACTGTATAGAACACCATTGTATAGGGCTGTATAGAACACCATTGTATAGGGCTGTATAGAACACCGTTGTATGGGACTGTATAGGACACCATTGCATATGACTGTATAGAACACCGTTGTATGGGACTGTATAGGACACCATTGCATAGGACTGTATAGAACACCATTGTATAGGACTGTATAGAACACCATTGTATAGGACTGTATAGAACACCACTGTACAGGACTGTATAGAACACCATTGTATAGGACTGTATAGAACACCACTGTACAGGACTGTATAGAACACCATTGTATAGGACTGTATAGAACACCATTGTATAGGACTGTATAGAACACCATTGTATAGGACTGTATAGAACACCATTGTATAGGACTGTATAGGACACCATTGTATAGGACTGTATAGAACACCATTGTATAGGACTGTATAGAACACCATTGTATAGGACTGTATAGAACACCATTGTATAGGACTGTATAGAACACCATTGTATAGGACTGTATAGAACACCATTGTATAGGACTGTATAGAACACCATTGTATAGGACTGTATAGAACACCACTTCAGGACAGTTGTGAGTAAGGACTGATGATACCTTCAGTACAGTGCCTCTCTCAACGGTCTGTGACTTCTAGACCTGTCTATAACCAGGGTGGCATTTAGATGGAATTAAATGAGACACAACATTTTGAAACATGGGAAATACAGCAGTACCTGAACTTGTCCAATACGAATGTACATTTTTGTTGTTTTGCTTTTAAACAATTCCCGTTTTGTGCCAACTGAACACAACCAGATGGGAAATGATTGGGAACACAAGACCAACAAGATAGCAAAAAAGAGAATATCAAAGTGTAGAGAAATACATGTTTGTGGCATAAGGCCTCCTGACTCAAATGGATGTAACATTTTATATTCCATTTTATATTCAACCTTTCTACTTGTCATAAGCCACAGGTGCATTTTTACCACAGCTTAAAAGCAAGCAATAATACCTCCTCATAAAAACAGGACATTCATTTATCCCTCATGCATATTCATGCTTTTTCTCACTCAGTGATTTACATATGGATGGGTGACAGTAGCCTACAGTGCGCTAACTATTCTTAGTCAGGAAACAGTGAAAGACAAATAAATACAACAGTATCTTAAACATATTTCATTTGAATGAATCCCTTCGTTTGAGTTTTTCACACTTTCCTCCAACAATGTGGAAATTAGAAAAGGGGAAAATCTCATTAACTACCTAGCTGTGTGTTGACATTTCATTTGCATCCTGCAAGACAAACTGCATCTCTTCATTTCACACTTTAGCCTTCCAATTTCCTCCTTCGATACTTTGGCAGCTCAGAAGGAAATAATGTATAATATTAATTTCCGTGGCTTTTTATTAATGTGCAAAACAAAAATGTCAATTACGGGCAGCGTATTTTCTCTTATTTCCCTTTGTTTACTTCTGAGCATAACCCCCCGAAGCCTCTAACCCGAATCAGAGGGAAGGGTTTCTAAGTCGGTCGACAATAGCGGTCGATTGTGATATGGAGGAAGAATGTCTCTAGTGATTCTACCACTCGTTTCAATCATTCAGAGTATAATCAAGCTGTATCTAGCTACTAGATTCTAGGCAATCTAGATTGTCCTTGGTGGACCATTCTTGATACACACACGGGAAACTGTTGAGCGTGAAAACCCAGCCGTGTTACAGTTCTTGACACAAACCAGCACTCCTGGCACCTACTACCATACCCCGTTCAAAGACACTTAAATATTTTGTCTTGCCCATTCACCCTCTGAATGGCACACATACACAATCCATGTCTCAATTGTCTCAAGGCTTAAAAATCCTTCTTAAACCTGTCTCCTCCCCTTCATCTACACTGATTAAAGTGGATTTAACAAGTGACATCAATAAGGGATCATAGCATTCACCTTGTTCCTAATGTTTTGAATGCTCAGTGTATATTTCTGTTGCCTTTGACAACAACACACAACCCAGATGAGACTGACTAACACACAGGGACAAACTGAGCTAAACCAACCATCCGCAAAGCAAAGAGAAGTGTGCTACTGCTTTGCTTTCCCCAAAACTGGCCGGGATATCAGTTTCCACCATCTGGGCCAGGCAAATCTCAAATTCAGCTTTTCTTACTGCGCACAGAAATCTAACAGGCAGATTCTGTTCAAGCTGAGGCATTACGTGGAGAGTGGAACAAATGGGATTTCTCCTTTCTTTGATCTTTATGTTCAGACGCCTGCCATCTGCACGCAAACGCACCAGCGCGGCCCACTAACATGTAGACAAACTAAATGCATTAATATTGAAATGATAGCAATTATCCAAAGGTGCAGTGTACACATGACACATGCCGCCATTGTGCCGTCGCTGCTTATGTTCAAATTCGATTATAGATATGAAAATCATATCGGAGGATGGGAATTGTATACTGGATTGTGGATTGGTGTGACAATCTGGGTGTTGGATGCAGGCAGCACTGAGCTAGAGTAACACAGGAAGTGAGCCTGCAGTATTTTTAGCAGACCCACCGACAGAATATACATAGGAAACAGAAGTTTAAATGACATGGTTTAGTGTAACGATGCTATTCCTTTCAGTCCTCTTATCCAGAGAGATTTACGCATAATCACATATAATTAGAGACTCTTACGATCAGACAGCAGTACAGGCAGACATGGAGCACAGGAGGAACATTGTGAAAAGGAGAGTAATCTGTAGGAAAAGGTGTTTATCTATTTCTCAGGAAATGTCGGATGTTTACCAGCCGTCTGAAAATCACACCCATTTTCCCGTATAAATGAAGTAAGAGCCTTGGGCGTTTAAAAGCGCAGAGATTTCATCCGATGACAAATGCCCCAGAATTAGTGCAATAGGATACGATCACAAAGTATTTCTCCATCTCCCTGACTACTGATTATTTCACATCACCGGGAAAAAAGTTGGTCTTCCTGATAACTCCGGATGATAACTCATCCATCCACTCCTCCCATTTCCCCCTGTACAACTTCCCCATAACGCTCTCCCATAAAGCACTCCCCTCCATAATGACTCCCGTCCCATTTCCCCCTGTACAACTTCCCCATAACGCTCTCCCATAAAGCACTCCCCTCCATAATGACTCCCGTCCCATTTCCCCCTGTACAACTTCCCCATAACGCTCTCCCATAAAGCACTCCCCTCCATAATGACTCCCGTCCCATTTCCCCCTGTACAACTTCCCCATAACGCTCTCCCATAAAGCACTCCCCTCCATAATGACTCCCGTCCCATTTCCCCCTGTACAACTTCACCATAATGCTCTCCCATAAAGCACTCCCCTCCATAATGACTCCCGTCCCATTCACCCCTGTCTCATCGGCGTTTGGACGTCGTAATTGGCCCAAATCATCATTCCCATTGCTCCTACTAAGAACAACCCTGCTAGGAACGTTTGCTTCTGCCTCCCTCCTGTGATGTAAATGAGGCCAGGCAGAAGCAAACGCTGGCAGATTGAAATGTTTCTCCCACACCTCATTAACCCTCCGAGGGTACGGGAAATAGAACCTTTGACAGGATGTCGGAGAGCAGTTAATGACCCAATCAGAGAGGTCGCCGTCAAGCAATTAGCATTAACCAAACGCCACAGGCAGCGGGGAGGATGCCTAAATGTGAGGCGACAGCCAGTTAGAGACAGGAGAGAAGAGAAGAGAGAAGAGGAGTCCCCTGTGGAATGGCTGATGGGAGGAGGATGTCACTAAAGTCATACATCATTAGGCCTCAACTTTAAAATGATATCTGACATCCCCCTATTGAATTGAATTGTCAAGGATTTATACCCACAGAATATTAATTTGTTCTCCTAAGAATTTCCATTGAACAACCTGATATTACCCAAACTATTATATAGTCGTTAGCTAGCTTTAGCAACATTCCATTTGATATAACACTGTGAAAATCCCTTACAGGTGAATGAATGCATCATGATGCTAATTCAATGGACTCTTTGTTAGGTACAAGCCATCCTTTCCACCTCAGGCTGTTCATTCCTCTCCACTGTGTGGGCTTTGGAAACTTGCAGCACTATCCCCTCTCATCAGAACTCAGCCTACCCACTGTGTTGTTCACATGTAGCAGTAGTCTATTATGAGCCACATTAATATTACAGATACAATTTTCATTTTTCTATCCTCCTAGTCCGTCAACAGCTGTATTAGGTAACCTCCTCCACCCCCGTCGTCCCCTAGGCCCATGTACACCTTACTGATGCAAAATGTTTCCTTGCAACATTCTTTGCAGGTGTTTGTTTTCGTTCTGTTGACCTAAACCCTTTCTTTGTTCTCAGGGAGCAGAATAAGCCCTCGACGTTGCATTTATGTGTACACAACATTTCAGATCAATCACAACCTCAACAACAATGTATGTTATGCTAATGTCATCTTCTGAGGTGGCATGTAGCTCAGGATCTACAGGTGGTGGTATGAAACTGGGTTGTCTACAGGTGGTGGTGTGAAACTGGGTTGTCTACAGGTCAGCTGAGCTCTATTCTTTCTCCCCCCCAGAGGTAGAACTGTGTTAGTTTTACAGATATCAGGTGCATTGCTTTGTGATCTTGTAAATCATTCTAAGTATTACACCACCGACACGTTGAACCTGTGTTTCCCTCTGCTGTGCCGTAGATGAGGAGAGAACGTTACATCTCTAACCCCCTGCATCAGTCTCATTACACACGCACGCACTCACTCTGGCACACGCACACACACCAACCCCATTAGTCTCATTACACACAGCTGAAGAAACGTCTGTCTCTCTTAGCGAATCGTCGTCAGAATCATTTAAAAAATAACAGGTTAGCATAGATTCATTCACCTCATCGCAACCTCTCACAGCATTCTCCAACAACACAGTATTGGAACCCGGAACACAGAACCATGCCTGATCTGTGGACAAAACAATACTGTGCTCTGCAGAACACAACATACGGCTGGTCTAATTAACTGGTCCAACTACAGACATGTTTAACCTGAATGACTAATATATCAGCTCATGAAGATATTACAGAGGTGACACCATGTGATGATCAGGGGACACGTACAGGCTTTATTAGTAGTACTCTAGGTTGTTATAGGAGAGGATGTGTTGTTATAGAAGAGGGTGTGTTGTTATAGAAGAGGATGTGTTGTTATAGGAGAGGATGTGTTGTTATAGAAGAGGGTGTGTTGTTATAGAAGAGGATGTGTTGTTATAGAAGAGGGTGTGTTGTTATAGAAGAGGATGTGTTGTTATAGGAGAGGATGTGTTGTTATAGAAGAGGGTGTGTTGTTATAGAAGAGGATGTGTTGTTATAGAAGAGGGTGTGCTGTTATAGAAGAGGGTGTGTTGTTATAGGAGAGGGTGTGTTGTTATAGAAGAGGATGTGTTGTTATAGAAGAGGGTGTGTTGTTATAGAAGAGGATGTGTTGTTATAGAAGAGGGTGTGTTGTTATAGAAGAGGATGTGTTGTTATAGAAGAAGGTGTGTTGTTATAGAAGAGGATGTGTTGTTATAGAAGAGGGTGTGTTGTTATAGAAGAGGATGTGTTGTTATAGAAGAGGATGTGTTGTTATAGAAGAGGGTGTGTTGTTATTGAAGAGGATGTGTTGTTATAGAAGAGGGTGTGTTGTTATAGGAGAGGGTGTGTTGTTATAGAAGAGGATGTGTTGTTATATGAGCGGATGTGTTGTTATAGAAGAGGAGGTAATGTTATAGAAGAGGATGTGTTGTTATAGGAGAGGATGTGTTGTTATAGAAGAGGGTGTGTTGTTATAGAAGAGGGTGTGTTGTTATAGAAGAGGATGTAATGTTATAGAAGAGGATGTGTTGTTATAGGAGAGGATGTGTTGTTATTGAAGAGGATGTGCTGTTATAGAAGAGGGTGTGTTGTTATAGGAGAGGGTGTGTTGTTATAGGAGAGGGTGTGTTGTTATAGAAGAGGGTGTGTTGTTATAGAAGAGGATGTGTTGTTATAGAAGAGGGTGTGTTGTTATAGAAGAGGATGTGTTGTTATAGGAGAGGATGTGTTGTTATTGAAGAGGATGTGTTGTTATAGAAGAGGGTGTGTTGTTATAGGAGATGGTGTGTTGTTATAGAAGAGGATGTGTTGTTATATGAGAGGATGTGTTGTTATAGAAGAGGAGGTAATGTTATAGAAGAGGATGTGTTGTTATAGGAGAGGGTGTGTTGTTATAGAAGAGGGTGTGTTGTTATAGAAGAGGGTGTGTTGTTATAGAAGAGGATGTAATGTTATAGAAGAGGATGTGTTGTTATAGAAGAGGGTGTGTTGTTATAGAAGAGTATGTAATGTTATAGAAGAGGATGTGTTGTTATAGAAGAGGGTGTGTTGTTATAGAAGAGGGTGTGTTGTTATAGAAGAGGGTGTGTTGTTATAGAAGAGGATGTAATGTTATAGAAGAGGGTGTGTTGTTATAGAAGAGGGTGTGTTGTTATAGAAGAGGATGTGTTGTTATAGAAGAGGGTGTGTTGTTATAGAAGAGGGTGTGTTGTTATAGGAGAGGATGTGTTGTTATAGAAGAGGAGGTAAAGTTATAGAAGAGGATGTAATGTTATAGAAGAGGATGAAATGTTATAGAAGAGGATGTAATGTTATAGAAGAGGCGGTAATGTTATAGAAAATGGGTGTTGTTATTGTGTTCTTAATGACTTTTCTGTAGACAATGCATGGCTCAGGTGAAAGCTACACACTATTAGTGGAAGGGTTGATTTCACTTGAGAATATAAAGATGACAAAGCTGCTTTGATATAATCGACTTTCATTCATAACCTTTATTCATAATTTGACTGTTTGATTGCATTCCTTAGTGCTTGATCAGGTTATTGACCTGGTTCTGTACATTTTGGGGACTTATTCACTCCTATTACCAATGTCTAAATTGATTACAAACTGCTCTGCATAAATTGTTTTGGTGTTTCTCTTGGTGTCTTGTGTTGATGCCCAATGCATTTCAATATGTTTGACTCAGAGCGTGAGCTTTGCGAGAGCAGTGACATTTGTGTTTTTAATTAAGTTAAAATACAGGAAATATCCATTTTGAGATGTGATTGATCAGTTTCTGCACCAAAGGCTAAATTAAATCAACAGACATCTTTTAATCCATAACATTGACTTTGGAGGAGTTTTAAAGTGTGTTTTACTGGGGAGAATGGCTTATTCTGAGGAGAGAGAGAGAGATTTCAGTCCACGCTGGCACTCAAAAGACAACTCTCTGTAGAAAAGAAACATTATCCACACACACACACACGCACACATGCGCACACTCACAAACACCATGGTTTTGAGGTTGTATCATTAAACATTCATACCTCTATCATTTCCATATCCCGAGTCTCATACTTTAAAGAAAAATATTATCACCATATTGTGTGTGTGTGTGTGTGTGTATGCGTGTGTGGACTGCCAAGCCCATGGAAAAGTGGGACAGACATAATGAATCAAATTGACTGGGGACACAGAGAAAGGGGTTCAGTAAAAGAGGCCATCTTCACAGATGCTGTATGAAGTGGGGAATAAATTAAACATTACAATAGAAAATGGATAAAACAAGAAAATAGCCACAAAAAGAGCACCTGGAAGATGCTAACATCCCCCCTGCTAGCTTGAATACACTCCCCATTCTATCCGTCAAAAATCTTTCAGAACACACCGACTGAAAGAAACACATAAGTCATATTGAATAATGTAAGGTATAGAGGCAACGGTTTGAGAGAACTCCGGAGATGGATCCTGATGGCTGAGAGGGAGATACAGTGATAGTGTCATGTGTTGATAGAGATAAATCCCATCGAAGTCAGGGAAATCCTCTGGACCTTTACTTAAATATACAGTATCTTAATCAAAAACAGTATGTATCCTTTTCTGTGTGAGGGCTAAGAGATTTTGACAGCATCGGGATAGCTTATAGACCACATGATCTAGGTACGTATTTTATATACGGCTTTTTGTGGATGTATAGTCCAGCTCATCTATATCCAGCTCAATACAATACACTTCAACTGTATAATTGCTTTGGAACACATTGTTGGAAAGTTCCGGTGCTGTGGTCACTGGTAGTGAGGGGGAAGCGGTGGGGGTTGTGTGTGTTTCAGTGGAGTTGAGCAGAGATTTTGGTTGATCTCCCACTCTCAGCACTGGTGATTTATTCAATAGTAGCTAGCGCTCCGGAGCTAAGAGGGTTACGGATGAAGAGAAGGGGACTATTAGGTTAAGTACCTTGGAAAATTCAAATGAGCCATAATTGCACCAACCATGGGCTATTATACCCATTGGTGGCCTCACTTTCGCAAAGTCATTTAGAGATAATTTAGTGCCAGGGAGAGATATGTATCAAATGGGTTGAATAATGTGTAAGTGTGGGATTTCACTGATGGTGACCAGTCCTTGTGTGCACTTCAATTTCCACCACTCTCTCAATTGTTCCAAAGGGATAATAGGACTCCTGCTCCAGAAGAGCTCTATTCTCTTATGAAGTCATTATCGCATGGATGGAGAAACCCAGGCCTTTGCTACGTTTGACTTTGATCTGGGTAGGACTTAACTGGTCTTGTCACAAAATCATCTGTACCGTCCGAACACAAGCATCTTGGGACTAATCTGAAGTTGATATAGCCGATCTGCCAACTGTTGTCTGTGGCGTTCCGGCAGTTTGGGTGACACACTAATATGGCGAGACTCCCACGAACACATGCGTGCCAGGTTCCTTTGAACCTAGGACACCCACAGGCCTCACAAGACTCGCCTGAAGGTCCCCCGGTATCATTCGAAATAATAAACTGAAGTATATACGGAGACTGTTTAGTGCCACAAATAAGGGATGAAATACATGTAAAAAAAAAAGAAATGTGTCCTGATCTTTCAGATAAACTTCTTTTAGATGTGATTTTGGGACCATCTGTTGTTCCATGTAGTGAATCTGTTATGTAATGCGTTTGTATGGGCTAAAGGCAGTAAGGCCAAAGTACTAAAATAAATACTTCAAGGGTTCTTAAAATTCTAAATCAAATAGCTAAATGATCCTTTGTATGGCCTTTTTAAAACAATTCTACATAGCTTAGTAGAACCCCCCCCACACACACACACACACACACAATCCATGTTTCTCACCATCATCCCTCTAGTGAACAAGAAACATGTCAAAATAATTTACAAAGTAATAAGAAAGTATTGGAGGGCTTTTGACCTTGTGTTTATAAAAATGATCTAATTTTGCTGAGAGTAACCTCTTGGCCCTTGCCGATGAACGCCTCACGCCTCCACCTTGTACCGCCTCGCACCGCGGCGAATCAACCAGGAAATTATTACTGCAGCTTCATCAGCGTAACAAACCTTGCACATCATCACTTCCATCCGCTCTCCACGGACTCCTTTAGCACACAGGCATAATTAAGACAGATCAACAACTGCAATAGCACATGCTCACCCTTCTCTGACTGTGTGGGTGTGGCCAGTCTAATTGAGAGGCAGTTTGAGGCAACATCCAGTTAATTTCTTATCTCCAAAGTGTGTGTGTGTGTGTGTGACTCATCTCTGTGGCCACCATGTTCCCCAGTCACACCATCAGAGCTTCCTTCACAGCTCTGGAAATATGGGTTGATCATTTATGTGATCAACACACACACACAAACACACACACAGATGACACAAGCTGTGAAGAGAGCGGGGCGTCAAGTTGAAGAGCTAGATTGAGTTGAAAAGAGCAAGGTGTCAATAAACATGTCTACGGCGAGTCATATGAAAGGCTCAATCAGTCCCTAAAATACAACACAATAACTTCAACATATTCTATATGACTCGCTCTCACACACATATATGCACACACACACTCACGTTTATGCTACCTACTGGGGCTGCTTGTTGAAGCACCACATTCTGAGGACACCACTTTCCTGACAGCCTAGAGACAAGCTGAAAACATCAACAACAAAAATCTAAAATAAATACATCACTTCAGATGTAATTAATTAATTGAAATAATGGTAGATTGCATTGTGGGGACTGGAATGTGATCAATTTTGGGATGCAAGAAGAAACTCCTTATATGGGCATCAAACAGGAAGTCCCATCTGGGGACCAAGTTCCGACCAACTAGTGCCATCTGGGGACTAACTAGTGTAGGCCATTTTTTAGGGCACAAGGGGAAGATGGATTCTAATCTAGAATGCTGTAAATGTTCGTATTAATAGTTAAAGCCCCTCAGTTATATTGGGTCGTATCAAATAAGGAAACAAACTTAAAATCATATTATGAAAATGTATGTATTTATCCAGCTCAACTTTAAGATACAATCTGAAGAAATGTAATTAAAAAGCCAGCAAGACACTCAGAAAGCTATGGACACGCCCAGACCAAGTCAGTTCAGGCTCTGAGTTTTGTAAATCAGCAGCCACTAAACTACACCAAAACCAGCAGAGAGGTCAACCACCTGATCCAGACAGCCATGAAGGTAATCGGTACGAGTCATCACCCATCCCTTCAGATTGTCTATGAACAGACAATCGGAGACATTCCAGTCATCATTTTTTTGGGGTCAGACCGCGATCTGGTCCCCTCCCCACAGAGGAAGTGCCCTTGGCAACATGTGGTCTTGTCAAGGGAACCTCCTCTGCGGGGAGGGGGCAATAAGCAGACCAGATCGCGGTCCCGCCCCATCGCCATTGGCTCACGTAGAGACCATTTCTTTCAATGGTAAACAGCCTGAGTGAAGCATCTTTGTTATCCATAATCTGGCCAATAAAACATCCCAGACCCCTCCCATATACTCCACCCAGAATTCCAGCCTCTCTCCTCAGGCAAAGACTATACCGTTTCGGAGAGTTAATACCATACCTTTGTCTGAGTGATAACGGCACTTTCATAGCGATATCTAGATTAAGACCCATAATTCCTTAATTAGTATTTGATTGCGAGCAGTCAAATCCATGTGGACATAAAGATGTAGGCTTAATTGGTCAATCTCGGAAGTCTAGATATTATTATGTAAGCTATGTATTAGGTACCTCATCTAGAGAATGCAAACAAATGCTGCCTTCAAGTTGTCCGTGCACAATTCAAAGTTGTTTAATTTGGCAACAATTTGTTTATGAAAGTTGATTTAATGAACTTTCTGGTGGTCCAATATGGTGCGTCAGCTTGCCTGCCTGTCATTCTTCTGCAGGTCAGTCGCTCTAGCTGATTCTTCTCAATGCTTTATGCTGACCAGTGGTTCTTGGAGTGTCTTCTTGTTATGCTATTAATGTACTCTGGAAGATAAAACTCTGTGAAACCTTGAACACAACTGCAGTAGTGAATAACACATGGTAAGGTTAAATGTAAGCCATCATGTTTATTTGTACAACAGTTAACTAATTCCAACACTGCCTAGGATCAACCACCCTTAACAAAAAACAACAACATATTTGATAAGCAAACAAACTGCAAATCATGAACTGTTCAATTATTGGGGGTAATTATGTGAATATTTAACATGGTACATATTATCCTATTTCGTTTTGATTACAACTAGGGAGGCTGGAGGCACTGCATTTCAGACAGGCAGAGGGACAGACAGACAAAGAGACAGGCAGGCAGGCAGAGGGACAGACAGACACAGACAGACAGAGGACCAGATAGACAGGCAGATAGGCAGACGCACAGATAGAGGGGCAGACCGACAGACAGGCAGGAAGACAGATATGCAGACCGACAGACAGGCGAGGAGGCAAGCAGACAGACAGATATGCAGACCGACAGACAGGCAGGCAGGAACACACAGAGGCACACACAGGCAGGCGGAGTGACAGACAGACATAGGACCAGATAGATAGACAGGCAGGTAGGCAGACGTACAGATAGAGGGGCAGACCGACAGACAGGCAGGCAGACAGATATGCAGACCGACAGACAGGCGAGGAGGCAGGCAGACAGACAGATATGCAGACCGACAGACAGGCAGGCAGGCACACACAGAGGCACACACAGGCAGGCGGAGTGACAGATAGACAGGCAAGCAGATGGACAGATAGACACAGACATGCAGCCAAGAACGCATACACACACTTAGAAATAAGGGTACGGTATAGTTCCCTGGAGTACAACAAGATCAAAATACATAGAATGTACCTTCAAAGGCCTTAATGTATTGTGTGTAATTCACAGTCAAATACTTTCATTATAATGATAATATATGCCTAGGATCTCACTTTGTGAAGACCAGAGGACTGAATTCAACAAACATGTTTCTGTTACTAACAAATACAGTCATGGGTGGTAACTTTACAAATTCACTAGAAAAGGCAACCTGGGAAATGATATTAGAAGTGTGACTTAGTGGAGGCAAGGCTTTCAGATAGTTATTTTTGGCCACCCAGGAGTAGAAGTGCCAGTTTAAGTGTTCTATGGTAGAGGTACCTTTATGCCATTAACAAATAGGAGTGTAACTGTACATGTATTCTTACTGAACTGTTCAGTTCAGGAGCCTCGGTTTGGTCCCCAATGTGAACCTGAATGAAGATATAAAAAATAAAAACCTATGCCTCTTGAGGAAATCTGAACTGAAAACTGGCTATTTCAAGCTATTCTGTTTAAACAGCTAGAGCCTATGCGCATGTTGTAATCAACATTTTATCTTAATTGGAGCATTTCAAACTCTCTTTTTGTGAGGCGCAGCCAGGAACTAGTTCTGTACGATGGCAAGTGGTGGGTCCGTAAACCAGAATTTAATCCTCCATCATCGTTTAAATCTCCAGGTTGGGAACATTTTGGTTTCCCAACGGCGATGGACAGAGAGTTGTGGATAAAACATTACCAGTATGTTACCATGCTCAACGAGAATAGTCTACCAGGTGCCAACACCTCAAATATGTTAACACATTTACGCCGACATCACGCAAGTATACCAGAGCAAAGATGCAAAATATCAACACAACATCGTCTCCCCTCTGCATTCAAGCATTATTTGGCAGCCGATTCTGACCGGGCCAAAGAAATTACAGGAGTGATAGGTAGGCGGTTTATATTTCTTTGCATTCATTGGTTTATAGCCGCGGATATGCGCCCATTGACAGCGGTCGAGAATGAGCCACGTAGGAACTTCCCTCTTGCACCCATTTCAGCAAACCGATTGTATCCACTCTAAATTAGCAAGCTAAAGCTGAAGTTTTTAATGACTTACAGCCCATCACATTATCCCAGAGTGGGAGATGTACTGTGTTACAGACACACCCCTTTTATGAGAGTCACAAGTACGTATCTGGCACTGAAGGAGGCAGTGTCATGGTGCGTTCGTAACCAAGTGGGAACTTATCACATACGACTGGGAAAAATCCACTTGAACGACCCTCCAACTGGTAATTACTAGTAGGAAACCCGTCTATCATCTTGAGTATCCACTTCTCCAACATAGTGACCCGTGACATCTACTACTAAGGAAATTACATCAATAACTGAATTTTCACCAATTAAAAGCCATTAACAAAAAAATCTAAAATAAAAATGGATCTGTTTTTGAACTCTATAATTTGTTTACAAGCATGATAGCTGTACTTTTAGTTTGTGGTTTCTCAATAAGTTCAAATCAAATTAATTCATCCAACTGGTATTTACGACTGGTAAATTCCCACCTCCTACATGGTTACAAATTCATCATCCGAGTGGAAACTTGAGAGACCCAACATAACAATCCTGTCAACAGAAAATGCCAGGAACATTGTGAATGCTGAACATTGTAAAAGGCATTTAATTTTCCTGCTGTACCGAAACTGAATCGTGACCCCAAAATCTCAATAGTTACCGTGGGTTTGGTGAACCGTTACACCCCTACTTATAAAGAACCAATGGCTTTGTCACTGTGGTGGTACTATGAACTTTTGCACCTGTGGAGAGATGTACTGTCTGAGGTACAGTATGTACAATTATGTACCTACAGTATAACTAAAAGAACAAAGGAGGACTTTACAGGTCACCCCCCCTCCCCCCCCCAGTGACAAGCAGTTGTACCCCTTTAGGAACAAATCTAAACCTACAGACAGACTACATACTTTTTAGGTAGTCCTTCTCACATGTTCTGTAATTCTGTTCTTGACATAATACTTCACTGCCCGCCAGTCCTGCTCTCTGAGGGCTGGTGGTGCTGCCTTGATGCATGCAAGACTGCTTCTCTGGAGTAGCTCCAGAGTGGATGAAATGAATCATTTGTTCTTCCACTTTCTCCTCAATCCACTTCCTCTTCTTAGAACCTTGGGACAAGTAAACACAATAATGAAAAATTATTTCTGAGGCATTTAGCAGCTACTGCGTCTATTGCCTAACCATACCTTGCTGCATTTGAATTCTATATGCTTTTGCTACGTGCTTTTGCTGTTTAAATAAAGTAATATGTTATACTGCTGCATGCTGTTTACAAACTGGATACTACACTCTTTTTACATTTTTTATTTTTTTAAGTGTAAAAATGATAATGAAGTTACAATTTTTACTAACTTAATCTCTGAAAAATGTTTCTTCATTCACAGTGTTTTCAAAAAGAGCTATTAGCTGCACTATTTTGGTTGATTTTGTGATCTCATCTACGTTTTTAGCTTGCGGCTCACATGACCTTCCAGGAGTTTCTTCAGTCAAGTCTGTATCCCTCTCTTCACGTTCTATTTGACTAAAATGTTGGCATGGTGCCCGTTCCACATCTGAAAGGGAGTTCCCAATATCGTGGTGTAAAACAGTTTTGTCACGAGACACATGAACGAGGCCACTGTCGTCAGGGAAGTTTTCCCTTGTCTTTTTTGGTTAAAGACCATCATTTGTGACATAGCGACTTTAGCCAGCTGTGACCACATCTCTTTCCAGCATGCCTTATAGATATGTTTGAAGTCCACCTCCACCTTCTAAGGCTTTTTCTTGAAAATTCCCAAACATACACGTGTAAATCCAGATTTTCTCTAAAATACAACAATATACAAACAATACAACTAATGAATAATGTGTGTGTAGATTGTGTTCGATAGAGTGGACATGTTTAACTATACTGGTGGGAACCAGAAGTCCCCACAAGGAAAAAGTCCATTTCTAGGGGGGTTAGGGTTAGAATTAGAGTTAAAATTATGGTTTAATGGTTAGGTTTAGTTAAAGTGTTAGCGTTTGGGGTTAAGGAAAATAGGATTTGTGTGTCTGTGTGTGCTGGGTGTTAGTGTGTATGTCATTTCACAGTCCCTATTGTTCCATGAGATGTTGTTTTATGAAAAATAATGTAAATGTAATTTTGCTGTTTGCTTGAGTAATTAGAGATGGAAGGGGAGTTCAAATAAACAAACAATGTGAGTGGTGGGGCGACAGTGCCACTCTTTCACAGATCGCAGATTGTTGGATTATGTTATTTTTGAGTAAACCATTTTTTGTTGGATCGCACCTTCTTTTTTTATTACTATGAAGGAAATAGTAGTATTTAAGTAGTTAAGTGCCTCTTCCGTTTATTTTTTTTGCCTTGTTTTACTGATTTCAGCTCATAAAAGCTTTGCAGAGTAATAAATCCAAACCCTTTCAGAACAACATGAACAAAGATGGATCCAATTCTAGTTCACAAGAGAATGCCAAGACAGTGCCAGTGTCTTCTAGCCCCAAAGTTTGAGAAGAAGCTGTTTGGCTTGCAGTCGGATGCATTGCTTTCAGAACAGAATAAAACTGTGCCACTCCCACAGTTCTATGACTCTCTCAATGAACAGACCTTTCCAGACTGCAAACAGACTCCACGTTGCCTTGTGCTTAAGAACAGCCCTTAACTGTGGTATATACTGTATATTGGCCATATAACACACCTACTCGGGGCTTATTGCTTAATTATAAACTGGGTGGTTCGAGCCCTGAATGCTGATTGGCTGACAGCCGTGGTATATCAGAACGTATACCACGAGTATGACAAAATATTTATTTTTACTACTCTAATTATGTTGTAAACAGTTTATAATAGCAATAAGGCACCTCGGGGGTTTGTGATATATTGCTAATATACCACGGCTAAGGGCTGTATCCAGGCACTCTGCGGTGCGTCGTGCTTAAGAACAGCCCTTAGCCATGGTAAATTGACCATATACCACACTTCCTCTGGCCTTATTGCTTAAAAATATCCCACACCTCCTCTGCCCTTTTTGCTTAAATATTGATAAAGTGTATAATTCTTTCCCAGCTAGCAATGAGGAATCGGCCCAGAAGCGGCCCTCTTCCGGGAGGCCGGAACTGATTGAATAGGCTCAGAATCGGGTGTCGGATTCGGCCCTGAATCAAAATGAATGACTGCCCAGAATCGGCCAAAGTACATCAAGCCATTTCCATCTACCGGAATTCAGCTGACTTTGCCAGCATCTTACCAGAATCCCCCAGAAGCGGCCCGATGCAAATTTAAGTAAATGTATACAAAATTACCCAATTTAGTAATTTTAAATATGAATAGATTTTACACATACAAATGATATCCATCCCAAAAAAATCATCCCGAGCCCAAAGTAATACATTTGGTCCAGATAACTGACACCGGAATCGGCCCGAGCTCAATCCCCGCATCCTAGCCATAAGTAATACTGCCGAAGGCGGCCCAGACTCGGGCCACATGACGTTGGCCGTCTCTGACTCTCAGGCGAGTGCCCCGACTCTCAGCCGGAATCGCCCCCAGATCCACTGTGCTAGTTTGTTTACTTCTAAGTCTTCCGTCTTTCCAGACTCCTTCTCCACCTCTCCGTCTTCTCCTCCTTCTTGCCATCCTTTTCCGCATCCTTAGTCTTTAAAGGATCGTCTGCTAGACCAACATAACATCATCGTCATTTTACACAGTAAACTAGCACTCGTATTCTAGGGTGGTTTCACAAAAAGCAGCATAGCAGTAGCAGTGCATGGGTCAGTGCAGAGTTTGACCCTGCAAGTCAGAGTCCTGTAACAGTGATAGGGTGTGTGGAGGTAAAAGGGGGAGAAAGGGACGGCAGTTTGTTTAACCCGGGGCGGGCGTGTTGGGATGGCTGTCTGCCTGTGTACCAGTTGAGGCCGTTTTGGGGGCTGGGGAGGGAAAGCACAAAGAAGGGAGCATTATCGCAATCGAGAGTCTACACTCTGCAAGGCATCGGACGTGCTTAGAGCTTAGCAGGTGTTGACAAACTTTTTGGCACGTGACCCCACCGGGTAAAAAAAGTTATGTAATAAACTGATCATGTACTAAAAACTTTTGGGGCTATAACATTCTATTACAAATCATTCTGACAGTATTTTTTACAATATTTAAATCTGAAGACAGTGTGGTTTGAAGTGACTGAAATGCATCAGAAATGTATTGGGAAGGTCAGAAGACCGTCAGGCAATTATGTTGTATGATATTCTATGTAGAAAATAACATCATTGTTGATGATGTTCTCCCCCCCAGTCTGCTTGAGTGCCTGGTCTTGTTCACTCAGTTATAACAGCTTGTGGGCATAGTACGGGGAAACAGTACATACGTACATGTTCCTGAGAGTCTTATCTTTCAGTGATGGGGTCCTACTATTTTTAAGCATAAAGGATTCAAAAGATAGAGCCACATTTGTAGAAAGAGCAAAAAACTGCTCTGTTTATTGCAACTGTATCTAGCGGTTACGTGAATTTTCTCTGACAGACCCATTTTCAAATCAGGCAACTCCATATGTGGTCGCGACCCCTAATTTGGAAAACCCTGGGTTAAAGATCAGAGGACTTGGTTAGTGGTCATAGGTCAGTACAACAGGGAAAAACAGATTAGCCATAGGAAATGCAAAAAGAGCAGGGATCAGGGAGAGGTTTGTAAAAGAGTGTGTAGTGTTCTGTACCTGTGGCGATTGTGTTGGGCTGTGTCTCTGCAGGAGGCAAGGACCACTGGCGTTTGACGTGCTCAAACTTCCGGACCTTGTCGAATCATGGTCAGAACGCGATCAGGACAGATGACGCACAAGGTCATACATTATCATAAGACCAGTATGGCTTTAAAATGTCACTTACACAACCTATTTGTGTCCTGAAGTGGAATATGCAGTGGTGTGACACTCAAGAATAAGAATAAAGCGTAAAGCAATCAAAATCATACTGGGGTCTGACTACACATACATATCGCGAGTGATTCAGACCTAAATTAAGCTTAATGAAGCTACTGATACCTACCGCCAAGTCACCTAACATCTTCCTAGAGCCATAAACTACTGTCATGAATTAACATGGACTCTCAGTGGAGCCATTTTTTTTTCTTAGGCGTAAACTGCCGACGCGTTCATTTCACGTGACACGCACACGTCATGTAGACGTCACGTGTCAGTTTATTATTTAAGATCTTGACACGAATACCTTCAGAACGTCTACATGGTGCTTTTTTTAAAACATATTTTTCATTGGCAGAGTACTCTAATCAATTTAATATGTCGATTTATCTCAAATAGGCCTAACACCTCTATAAAAAAAGATTAGGCTAGACACCATTACTGTGTAGATATAGGCCTATTTCTAAAACCAATATGAGCACAAGGGCTTTGTTAGAGCTCTATTCAGAAATAAGAGGTACATTTACGTTTCCCTGTTTCACAGAAGCAATCACTGTCACCATGCACTCTTTAGGCTATATGCTATCAATTTCTGTGGAGAGATTGATGTCTTATGGTTAAAAGCAGGGCTTGAATTGAGGGGGTATGTGAGGATATAACCCTTGTTATAGAGAAGTGCAAAAAGCGTAGGCTACCCCTTGTTGGCTTATGAATTGTGAGGAAAAAGCACAGGTCCAGATAAAACAATCTAGGCAAAAACAATGATTAACTCATTGTCTACCAGCCTATCTTGCTCAGCCCCAACATGGGTTCACAGGAGGCCCATAGGCCTATAAAAACATATCATTTTTTAATATAAATCAAGTATCATTATCGCTAAAAAAAGTGTTAGGCTATGACTATAGCAAAATACCCCAAAAATATGAGTGGTAGGTCTATCCATAGACCAAACAGTTTAACAGATAAACACATTTGAGATTTTCAGGAGGGGGGAATTGCATTAAATCAGTGCAGTTGTGTTCTTGCACAACCTAAGTCAACAAAGACAAAACATCAATTAGACATCAATTGCATTGTTCTAGTTAGGAGACACTGTCAGCATTACAACGTATTGCATGACAGGGTAGTGAATTACTCATCATCACTGCTCTTCCAAGATGGGTGGTAATTTCATCTAGTATCTTTAAAAAAGGTTCCTCACTTGTGTCTCCACGGCCAGTCTGAATCACCGTCACTATAAGTCAACTCTTTCGCCAGCTACAACATCTCGAGTCGTGAGGAGGCACAAGTGCGGCTCATCGTTGACTTATATGGCCTTCATTTTGAGGTTGTGTCTTTAGTGATCAACATTAACGAGTCTCCCAAGGGAGGACTCCTCTTCAGATGCATCTATGCTGCATAGAAACATAAAATTGAAATCATCCCACAGTTTAATGAATATATTGCAGCGCAGGGTTTCTACTTCAGAAAAGGGTCAGAAAAGTCCTGTTAAACGGGCTGTTAAAAATAGAGTGCAGATGCTCTGATAGCAAACCAGTTCGTCTGAAGACTAATATTTTTCTCATTGTTTAGGTTAGGGACAAGGTCAGATTAGGATCTGAGCCTGAGATAGGCCAACATATTGTGCCACCAATCATTCAAATGACAGTCTCCATTTGGATGTTGCTGCTGTTCTAAGACCTCAAAAGACAGTATTATGTTTATTTTTTCACTCATCAATCTTACTTACCACCATTTTCTACCTGTCTATTGATAATCTAAAAGAAACACCCTTGCAGAATCAATGTACAGATCAGCTCGGACTTAGCCCTTCTGCTGTGTAAGCAGTTCTCCTCGGTACTCCACAGTAAAATCTCCTTTGGATATGAATTCAGTGGCAAAAACTACTCGTCTTTAGCAGACATAAAATCAAAATATTAAGAGTTATTACATTGTGCTTGTCAATTATCACAGTGAATAATTACTGTAAGGAGCCCCTGGGCTGCTACCAAACTGTGATGTGGGTGTTGTAAAGTGCCTTGCTACAGGGCACAATGGCGGTTGGTAGCATACAGAGATATTGAAGCCTGGTGGGGTTACCAGCTTCCATATCCCTGTGTACTACCTACCACCATTGGGCAAGGGACTTTACTGCTAAGTTCTCTAGAGGCGCTGCTCTTCCACAGCTTTTAAAAGCACTGAAAAATCACCTCAAATCAATTCAGACTTAATGTGAAATGTGTATTGCAAAACTCTACCATTCCAATTGTATTGGCTACAATTAGTTTATGTTAGTAGTTGCTATTTAAACAGATCTTAAAACTTCTCTAGGGTACGTGGGACGGTAGCGTCCCACCTCGTCAACAGCCAGTGAAACTGCAGGGCGCCAAATTCAAAACAGAAATCCCATAATTTAAATTCCTCCAACATACAAGTATTTTACATCATTTTAAAGCAACACTTGTTGTAAATCCAGCCAAAGTGTCCGATTTCAAAAAGGTTTTACGACGAAAGCACACCAAACGATTATGTTAGGTATGAGCCAAGTCACAGAAAAAGACAGCCATTTTCCAGCTAAAGAGAGCAGTAACAAAAAGCAGAAATAGAGTTAAAATGAATCACTAACCTTTGATGATCTTCATCAGATGACACTCATAGGACTTCATGTTACACAATACATGTATTTTTTGTTCGGTAAAGTTCATATTTATATCCAAAAATCTGAGTTTAGGCACGACGCTACTGTCTCACTTGGCAAAAAGCCTGAGAAAATGCAATATTCAAATGAATTACTATGAAAATTACTATAAAATCAAACTTTCATTAAATCACACATGAAAGATACCAAATTAAAGCTACACTGGTTGTGAATCCAGCCAACATGTCAGAATTCAAATAGTCTTTTCGGCGAAAGCATACGATGCTATTATCTGGGTATAGCACAATAGTAAACAAAGAGAGAAGCATATTTCAAGCCTGCAGGCGCGACACAAAACGCAGAAATACAAATATAATTCATGCCTTACCTTTGACGAGCTTCTGTTGTTGGCACTCCAATATGTCCCATAAACATCACAAATGGTCCTTTTGTTCGATTAATTCCGTCGATATATATCCAAAATGTCCATTTATTTGGCGCGTTTGATCCAGAAAAACACAGGTTCCAACTTGCTCAAACGTGACGACAAAATATCTCAAAGGTTACCTGTAAACTTTGCCCAAAAACTTCAAACTACTTTTGTAATACAACTTTAGGTATTTTTTAACGTTAATAATCGATAAAATTGAAGACGGGATGATCTGTGTTCAATACAGGATTAAAACCAAATGTAGCATGCCTTCTGGACATGCGCTTCAATCAAACAGGACACCTGGAGTGACTCGACTTCAAGATGGCCGTATTTCTTCATTACACAAAGGAATAACCTCAACCTATTTCTCAGGACTGTTGACATCCAGTGGAAGCCGTAGGAACTGCAAGCAATTCGCTTAGAAATCTGGTTTCCCAAAGAAATCTCATTGAAAAGACAGTGACCTCAAAAAACAAAAAATCTGAATGGTTTGTCCTCGGGGTTTCGCCTGCTAAATAAGTTATGTTATACTCACAGACATGATTCAAACAGTTTTAGAAACTTCAGAGTGTTTTCTATCCAAATCTACTAATAATATGCATATCTTATTTCCTGGGGATGAGTAGCTGGCAGTTGAATTTGGGTATGCTTTTCATCCAAACGTGAAAATGCTGCCCCCTACCCTAGAGAAGTTAACCTTTTTCCAGGCCCCTGACTACTTTCTGTTCATATGATCACCCCATTCAAAATGCCAAGCTCTTCCAAAACAATTGTTCTCAAAAAGTGATCTCACACTGTCTAAAAGTGATCTCACGCCATCTAAATGTGATCTCACACTGTCTCACACATACCAGCAATCCGTATCAAAATTAGGTTCAGGTGTGCAGCAGGGTGTTTGGGGAGTGAGATGCACTGCACTGGGAGGGGAGGGGAATGCACATTTTTAAAAAGTGCTGCATCAGAAGTGTCTGTACTTTTTCAGACAGAATTCTGCTCCTGCATATAAAGTTATAAACGTTGCCGAATTATGTTTTGCTGTGTTGTTTATGCTGTTTTTATGGTAGGGTAGCTAGAATGTGCTTTCTTTCTACTAAATGTCTTGGTAAGTCACGATATTTAACAAACTTTAAAGTACTTTTTTAGGAAAGAGTGGTCTTCGCGCAGCAGCAGTTAGACTGTGATAGACAGTTCTGGTTGCCTAGTGATGGAAGTTGGAGACAAGTAAAATGCAGATCATGTCTCCAGAGAAGGTTTCGTGTCGGCGATTAAAAACCTGTAGTGTAGCCTACCCTAACAGACAAACAAACATGCCATAATGGTTTCAAGGGGCAACTATATCTGAAAAAGGTCATCGATAACAGGCTATACCAGTAGCCAGAGTTGACAGGTCAAGTTAACATTTTAAGAACAGTGACCACTCAAAACCTGCCCAAACGGCCTGAAAACTAGCTCAATTGTTTTTTTTCCCAGCAAAAGAGGAGCTGCCATATTTATACAATAAACCCTTTTTACATAATGTTATCGAGCCAATTAAGAATGAATAATCTAGTAACTTGTAACAACGTTAGAAGCTAAATGTTTTTCCTCAAAATAATAATTATTGCGAGCTATGACATGGCGTAATAAAGGAATTTTAATATGTCGCAAGAGAAGAGATAATTCGCCATTATTAAACTCGCAAGATAATTTTCCATCAATAGATGTCAATTTAACTTGTTTAACTGCTATGATTAAGCTATAAGGCACAAGTGGGTATGCTACATGGCCAATATACCACGGCTATGGGCTGTTCTTAAGCATGCCTGGATACAGTCCTTAGCCGTGATATATTGGCCATATACCACAAACTCCGGGGTGCCTTATTGCTATAATAAACTGGTTACCAACGTAATTAGAACAGTAAAAAGTATGTTTCTGTCAGACCCTTGATATACCACGGCTTCAGTCAATCAGCAGATTTGAACCAGATTTATAATTGTAAATAAATCCCCTTGGCGCCTGTGCATAACTATAGATAAATCCGACAGGAGAATTCTGGCAATTATGCTGTTATTATGTGCCAGATGTTGAGACTACAAACTGTTATAAATGGCCCATTTGCGAGATTGACTTGTCATTTCAATAGGCATAAGCTACAGACAACAATATGGGTTTATGATTGTAATTGAACGTTTGCTTAGATAAAGGCAGGTAACCTACAGCCCCTGATAGGTCTACATCTCATTTCAGATTGTCTACAGTAGCCTTGACAAGATGTAGGCAATATGTAAACTGAACAATTTAGCAGCTTGCTTAGCGAGGCGATTTCGAAATGTATTATTCTCCCAGTGGCGATTTTAGAATGTCAATTTTGGTGGGGCAACAAAAATCTAAAAAGTGGGATGCATGCCAGCAAAGCCACTACACAATACAACACTAAACAATACAGTAAGTGCACTATAATGGTGACAAACGGTGCCCACAAACTGTTAAGGCCTACATAAAGCTGTCCCAACATCTTACCACTGCTTCACCTGGCATTCAGCGGAGCCTTGTCTGGCAGCTAAACAATTCATTCAGCCTCATTTACTGCCTTTAAAAAAAAACATAGCTGATATGGCTGACTTGCTAAAACAAATGTGGTTTCTACTGACAATTGAGATGTACAAACTATAGCACAAGGGGACAACAAGCAGATAAGAGGCCATCTGTAATTTCGATTAAGACATTAGTGAGCGAGCTAGGACGGACGTAGTCAATATAACTATTTGTTTAGCACTTTTGAAATGTACAGCGGCAGAATTCAGAACATGGGCTGTTCTTACAGTGTTCAGAACCATAGGATAAATAAAGGGGGCATATAAGCAGACAATGAAAGCTCTTACAAAATTTGATTAATACATTTCTCTAAAACAGGTTTTGAGCTACATGTGCACCACCAAGTCAGAACAGTAGGCGAAATAAAGAGGGGTAAATAGACCAAATTATTAAGGTAAGGCACATTATTAAGGTAAGGGCTACTAACAGCTTACTACACAACATACACTTAGTATTAATTTCTTAGCTATAGTATACATATCTCCTTGGCATATTCAATAATTTATGCAGCAGCATACGATACATTTTTGGACTCACCTTGTTGTGCTGTGCTCACTTGAACAGGAAGGTGGCACGGCGGTCCTTCGTGGGCAAATTTCATAATCAAAGTCTGGCATTCTCTGGATTTATGGTGCTTTCAAGACAACTGGGTACTCGGGGAAAAAAACAAGATTGAATCATGATGACGTCATTGATCTTCAGGTCGTAGGTCTAGAAAGAGGCCCGAGTTCCCAATTTACAATTCAAAACCTATTTCCCAGTCAGGGCTAGTTTCCGGAATTCCCAGTTGTCTTGAACTCACTGAAGTCAAGTTTTTGCAGTTCCGAGTTAAGTTGTTTTGAGCGCGGCACAAATCATGCTTCATTGACACCATGGCCAATGTTGAATGTTTATAATTTTAAACTTGGAAAAGAGACACTTAATTCCAGATTTGGGACCACACAGTCACTCCACTGAATAGCATTCTAGTGTTTGCTTTGCAATGCTTGCAGTTAGCCACTGTCACTGATTCCTTCCAAACTACTCATAGTTGAATTTGCGATTTCCAACTTGTTGTGTAATGTTTATGTCCAATTGCCGATGAGCACTGATACGTTTTGTCTATAATTACTCTCCATTATTTAAAAAAGGATTTGCCAGTAGATTGTCAACTTTTACATTTAAGTCATTTAGCAGACGCTCTTATCCAGAGCGACTTACATTTGGAAAGTTCATACATATTCATCCTGGTCCCCCCGTGGGAAATGAACCCACAACCCTGGCGTTGCAAGCGCCATGCTCTACCAACTGAGCCACACGGGACCAACTTCATTCATGATGATGACTGCTAGCTAAGATTTAGAAAGTCCAATCAAAGCTACTGAAGATATAACGTGATTTGACGTCATTTTATCTGGGGCCTTCTTGAGCCTTCTTGGATAGGCACTTCTAACTATGGCAGCACCCAAGGGTCTACCCTTAGACTTGCCGGTGACGTACTGTCACCACGAGTGACAAAACACTGAGCTAATCATGGCGCAACTAGAGGACAACTACTATTTTCTGCTGGCTGCCACCACACCACCACAGAAACCACCACAGAAAGCACTGAGCTAGGCTGAAAAACCTGCATTTTGGAGCTGCCTTACTCAAGAAAGCAAAAAAGAGACCATGTTTGTATGCTGTTTTATTAACTAAAATGTGTATTTATTTTTACATTGTTTGCAAACTGATATGTGACACATATTAGTGCCAAAATAACATGCAGAATAGGTAAGCCCCCCAAAAACAGGTGTGGCAGAGCCCTGAATGACAGGTCGCCACTGCATTCTCCACATTTCATTGAGGACTTTTCCGTACCATGGGAGTGAGTTCAATAACTTCCATTTCAAATTTCCAATCGGGCAGCCCCCGAGACCCAAGAACTGTGCATGCATAAAACGCTTGATACCTTTAAGCAAAGTCAACATTAGAATGCCGTTTAAACCACCTCTGAACGAATGTATGTAATGAGCTCTAGTGCGCCCAAAGTCGTTATATCCATGATTTATTGATGTGCATCAGTTCTAACGTATTAATATGTTTTTCTAACGTATGAATTAGTTGGAATTAGGTGTCTCCATAATAACAATCTAAATATCCTACCAAAGGTAAAAAGTTGTCATGACGTGCGCGCGTGCTCTCCTCTCGCTTATGTGACAATTGCAGTAGTGCTCTCTCAACACTCACTTACACTTACACTCACACACACACACACACACACCTCCGAGCCTTGTCACCACTCACTCACTCAGCAACAGCCCAAATAGCTCGAAAACCAATACATTTACGTTTTCAAAGTAGCCCAATTGGCTACAAAACCACGAACATGGCAACACTGCCGTAAACTCATTTCATATTATCAGAATAAAACACCCCCACCCACTCAGCGATGAAGAGGAGCCTACCCTGTGCTCGTAAGACTGCCCCGAAGATAACTATCCCGGCGACATTGGTCCCATGAATAGCTTAAACTAGGATATTCTGCACGCAACAGACCAAAGAGGCCAGCGCGAGGGAGCGAGAGAGTGGGGGCAGGCAGAACCGTGCGCATATGTCTTGGTAATCTGCATCTCGCTATGTCTTAATTAAATGTCTTGCATGCCTCGCAAATTCACCAAAGTAGCCTAAAGTTAGCCTCTTCCTCTCTGATGCTATTTAAATTACACAACTGTCCCCAGGCCTTTATAACCATGTAGTCTAAATTACGGAAAATAATGTTTTGTGATAACTGCACTGGGATTTTAATTATGGAGGGGGGGCATTTTATTCGGTTTGGGATTTTTCATAATGATAAGGATCCCAAACTTCATTTAAACGTTTAAACGTTCACACCCCTACTGTGCACACATGTCCCAATTCACTATTTCCGACTAATCATTGAAATGTACATCTAATTCGTCTAATTCATAGCTGTCATATTTAGGACGGTCAGAAATGTATTCATGATTCACTGTTACCTTTAAAGATATTGATAAAACGCTTGTAAAGTACTGGTTTATCCATTTTTGATCTTATGTGATACTCTGCATCCTCCATTGGTTGGAGCCGCCTGGAAGATCTCTCCATCAGGCCTACTCAAATCATTCCTTAATCTGTGGAATAATGCAGACATTATAAACTGGGTAGTTTGTGTCCTGGATGTTGATTGGCTGAAAGCCGTGGTATATTTAAGCAATAAGGCCAGAGGTGGTGTGGTATATGGCCAGGGCTGTTCTTAGCAAGACGCAACGCAGAGTGCCTGGACACAGCCCTTAGCCGTGGTATATTGGCAATATACCACAAACTCCCGAGGTGCTTTATTGCTATTATAAACTGGTTATCAACCTAATTAGAGCAGTGAAAATAAATGTTTTGTCATAACCATGGTATACTGTCGGTTTATAATGTTGGTTAGTGAGAGTTGATAACTTCAGGAGAAAAAGGTACAGACCTTAGTGCTATGAAACGAGCATGAGAAGCAGTAACAAAAATATTTTACCGCTTCCACTCTGCCATGAGGTACAAGGTGGGGGATGGTGAAATGACAATGTGGGGACATAAGTGGTCTTATAGGGGACAATGTGAGTGCAGGGTAGTCTCTTTATCAACACTTACGTTAGCTTGGTAGGTAACCAAGCTACTCTCCCAAATCTCATCAAAATTGTCTTGCTAACGTATTAGCTAGCACTAGCAACAAATAAGCTAACTACTAGCTAGCTAGGCTAGCTCAGTTGATAAACCAATACAATAATATACGGTGGTGGAATTTTACTACAGCTTGAAAATAAAATTTCATGTCAGTTCAAATCTCACATAAACAGCAGGTGAGCTGCTGACCCGATGGTGTGTCCATGGCACGCGCTTTACGAGATGATGAAAAATGATTTTCCCTCTTCCACTCTGTGCCATGAGGTGCAAGGTGGCGTGGGGGAGGGGAAATTAAAACATGGGGACAGAGATATTCTTATAGGGGACGTCTGTGTCACTTCAGTGGTGTGTGTATCTGTCAAGGCGCTGGAATCCCGTAAATCGCCATGACTGACATTGATATTTCAATTGTGTAGTAAATATTCCACAGGCCTAAGAAATAGGCTAATACATTGCAAAATGAATGCCTTTAGCCTAGGCTTATAGGTCATAAGAAATCTCAGGACACCAAATGTAAATTGTAATGATTCCAAAAATCTTTTGATTGATCCAGAAACGAATAGATGGTGAATAGGCCTAAGCTACTGTGGGGGGCCCAAGATGCAATATATATATATATATACAGTACTGTGCAAAAGTTTTAGGCAGGTGTGAAGAAATGCTGTAAAGTAAGAACGCTTTCAGAAATAGACATGTTAATAGATTATATTTATCAATCAACTAAATGCAAAGTGAGTGAACAGTAAAACTCTACATCAATATTTGTTGACCACCCTTTGCCTTCAAAACAGCATCTATTATTCTGTGTTGCTACAGATGCTGGTTCAATACCCGTTCCGGCCTCGACTGGGAGACCCATGAGACAATTGTAGGTTTTTGGTTTCTCTCTTTCTAAAAACAGAAATAAATAATTCTAAATAATAAACTGGCTTTATTTACAAATTAGTAACAATGTCTCACCCCATGTTCAAGAATGGCCTTTTTCTCGCTCATTTTACATTATTTGAAAACAAAATCATCTCCAAAATATTGTTATTTTTTAAGCAAAGCGATTATTATTATTAATTTTAATTTAGAACTACAGTGGGGCAAAAAAAGTATTTAGTCAGCCACCAATTGTGCAAGTTCTCCCACTTAAAAAGATGAGAGATGTAACGGCTGTCCTCGCTGACAGAAGGAGAGGACCAAAACGCAGAGTGGTTAGTGTTCATTATTTAATGAAAGTCAACAAAACACTTCAAAATACAAAACAACCAACAAACGTGACAAAACCGAAACAGTCCTGTGTGGCACAAACACTGACACAGGAACAAACACCCACAAACACACACGTGAACCCCGGCTGCCTAAGTATGATTCTCAATCAGGGACAACGATTGACAGCTGCCTCTGATTGAGAATCATACCAGGCCGAACGCACAAAACCCCAACATAGAAAACAAGACATAGACAACCCACCCAACTCACGCCCTGACCATACTAAATAAATACAAAACAAGAGAAAACAGGTCAGGAACGTGACAAGAGAGGCCTGTAATTTTCATCATAGGTACACTTCAACTATGACAGACAAAATGAGAAAAAAAATCCAGAAAATCACATTGTAGGATTTGTAATGAATTTATTTGCAAATTATGGTGGAAAATAAGTATTTGGTCACCTACAAACAAGCAAGATTTCTGGCTCTCACAGACCTGTAACTTCTTCTTTAACTTCTTATGGCTGCAGGGGCAGTATTGAGTAACTTGGATAAAGGTGCCCATTTCAAACGGCCTCGTACTCAATTCTTGCTCGTACAATATGCATATTATTATTACTATTGGATAGAAAACACTCTCTAGTTTCTAAAACCGTTTGAATTATATCTGTGAGTAAAACAGAACTCGTTTTGCAGCAAACTTCCTGACAGGAAGTGGAAAATCTGAAATCGATGCTCTGTTCTAGGGCCTGCCTATAAATGTGCTTGATATTTATTAGTATACATGCACTTCATACGCCTTCCACTAGATGTCAACAGGCAGTGAGAGAAGAAATGGAGTGTATAACATGATCTGAGGTCGAATAAAAGCTCTTGGCATGACGTGACCCCAATTTCCTGTTTTCTGGAATGCGCGAGAAGTGACCTGGTATTGCCTTCTGTAAAGCTGTCGTTATAGATGACTAATATCTCCGGCTTTGATTTTATTTGATACATGTGACAATATCATCGTAAAGTATGTTTTTTCAATATAGTTTTATTAGATTATTGAAATTTTTTCGGGACGTTAGGCGTGTTGCTTTGTCTGCGTATGTTCAGGAAGGAGAGCTTCGCTCCACTTTGCTAGCTTTCCGTGCTAATTGACTGGAGAAGAGGACATTCTAAATCCAAACAACTATTGTTCTGGACAAAGGACCCCTTGTTCAACATTCTGATGGAAGATCATCAAAAGTAGGACCCATTTTATGATGCTATTTCATATATCTGTCGAACATGTGAACTAGTAGTTTGCGCCCAGATTTTGGGCACGCTCTCGCCATAACGTAAACTGCATGTCGTAATGAAGTTATTTTTAGAATTCTAACACGGCGATTGCATTAAGAACTAGTGTATCTATCATTTCCTATACAACATGTATTTTTTAGTAATGTTTATGAATAGTTATTTGGTCAGAATATGTGAGTGTCAGAAAAATATCCGGACGTTGTGGGAAAAAGATGCTACGTTAGCACAATGTATAACCACTGATTTCAGCTCTAAATATGCACATTTTCGAACAAAACATAAGTGTATGTATAAGCTGATGTTATAGGACTGTCATCTGATGAAGCTTATCAAGGTTAGTCAAAAATTATATATATTTTGCTGGTTTGTTACGATCGCTAACTTTTGCTGCTGGTAAATGGCTTGTGTTTCTGGCTATTGTGGTAAGCTAATATAATGCTATATTGTGTTTTCGCTGTAAAACACTTAAGAAATCGGAAATATTGTCTGGAATCACAAGATGCCTGTCTTTCATTTGCTGTATACCAAAAAAAAACATGTATTTTTCAGAAATGTTTTATGATGAGTATTTAGGTATTTGACGTTGGTGTCTGTAATTACTCTGGCTGCTTCGGTGCTATTTCTGACGGTAGCTGTGATGTAAAACTGATTTATAGCTCAAATATGCACATTTTTCGAACAAAACATAGATTTATTGAATAACATGTTATAAGACTGTCATCTGATGAAGTTGTTTCTTGGTTAGTTTGGTTGGTTCTTGGTTAGTTAGGTTGGTTTTGTGCATGCTACCTGTGCTGTGAAAAATGTCTGTCCTTTTTTGTATTTGGTGGTGAGATAAACACCACGTATATTTATGTTTCGCTGTAAAACATTTAAAAAATCGGACATGTTGGCTGGATTCACAAGATGTTTATCTTTCATATGCTGTATTGGACTTGTTAATGTGTGAAAGTTAAATATTTCTAAAAAATATATTTTGAATTTCGCGCCCTGCACTTGAAGTGGCTGTTGTCATATTGTGCCCGGCTTCGGGCTTGCAGCCCAAAGAAGTTTTAAGAGGCTCCTCTGTCCTCCACTCGTTACCTGTATTAATGGCACCTGTTTGAACTTGTTATCAGTATAAAAGACACCTGTCCACAACCTCAAACAGTCACACTCCAAACTCCACTATGGCCAAGACCAAAGAGCTGTCAAAGGACACCAGAAACAAAATTGTAGACCTACACCAGGCTGGGAAGACTGAATCTGCAATAGGTAAGCAGCTTGGTTTGAAGAAATCAACTGTGGGAGCAATTATTAGGAAATGGAAGACATACAAGACCACTGATAATCTCCCTCGATCTGGGGCTCCACGCAAGATCTCACCCCGTGGGGTCAAAATGATCACAAGAACGGTGAGCAAAAATCCCAGAACCACACGGGGGGACCTAGTGAATGACCTGCAGAGAGCTGGGACCAAAGTAACAAAGCCTACCATCAGTAACACACTACGCCGCCAGGGACTCAAATCCTGCAGTGCCAGACGTGTCCCCCTGCTTAAGCCAGTACATGTCCAGGCCCGTCTGAAGTTTGCTAGAGAGCATTTGGATGATCCAGAAGAAGATTGGGAGAATTTCATATGGTCAGATGAAACCAAAATAGAACTTTTTGGTAAAAACTCAACTCGTCGTGGACAAAGAATGCTGAGTTGCATCCAAAGAACACCATACCTACTGTGAAGCATGGGGGTGGAAAGATCATGCTTTGGGGCTGTTTTTCTGCAAAGGGACCAGGACGACTGATCCGTGTAAAGGAAAGAATGAATGGGGCCATGTATCGTGAGATTTTGAGTGAAAACCTCCTTCCATCAGCAAGGGCATTGAAGATGAAACGTGGCTGGGTCTTTCAGCATGACAATGATCCCAAACACACCGCCCGGGCAACGAAGGAGTGGCTTCGTAAGAAGCATTTCAAGGTCCTGGAGTGGCCTAGCCAGTCTCCAGATCTCAACCCCATAGAAAATCTTTGGAGGGAGTTGAAAGTCCGTGTTGCCCAGCAACAGCCCCAAAACATCACTGCTCTAGAGGAGATCTGCATGGAGGAATGGGCCAAAATACCAGCAACAGTGTGTGAAAACCTTGTGAAGACGTTTGACCTCTGTCATTGCCAACAAAGGCTATATAACCTCTACCGCTTCTCTCTCCCGGATCCGGGATCCTCCTCATCAAAAAAGCTGACTAGCATAGCCTAGCCTAACGCGACAGGGATATCATATAATATAATTTTCATGAAATCACAAGTCCAATACAGCAAATGAAAGATAAACATCTTGTGAATCCAGCCATCATTTCCGATTTTTAAAATGTTTTACAGCAAAAACATAATATGTATTTTTATTAGCTAACCACAATAGCAAAAGACTCAACCGCATATTTTCACCATTTTTACTATTTTCTACATTGTAGAATAGTATATATAATAGTATATTCTACAATATTCTACAATAGCAGTAACCAAAACAGTGTTAAACAAATCAAAATATATTTTAGATTTTAGATTCTTTGAAGTAGCCACCCTTTGCCTTGATGACAGCTTTGCACAGTCTTGACATTCTCTCAACCCGCTTTACCTAGAATGCTTTTCCAACAGGCTTGAAGCAGTTCCCACATATGCTGAGCACTTGTTGCCTGCTTTTCCTTCACTCTGCGGTCCAACTCATCCCAAACCATCTCAAATGGGTTGAGGTCGGGTGATTGTGGAGGCCAGGTCGTCTGATGCAGCACTCCATCACTGTCCTTCTTGGTCAAATAGCCCTTACACTGCCTGGAGGTGTGTTGGGTTATTGTCCAGTTCAAAAACAAATGACAGTCCCATTAAGCACAAACCAGATGGGATGGCGTATCGCTGCAGAATATTGTGGTAGCCATGCTGGTTAAGCATGCCTTAAATTCTAAATAAATCACTGACAGTGTCACCAGCAAAGCACCATCACACCATCACACCTCCTCCTCCATGCTTCATGGTGGGAACTACACATGCAGAGATCATCCGTTCACCTACTCTGCGTCTCACAAAGACACAGCGGTTGGAACCAAAAATCTCAAATTTGGCCTCATCAGACCAAAGGACAGATTTCCACCGGTCTAATGTCCATTGCTCATGTTTTTTGGCCCGAGCAAGTCTCTTCTTCTTACTGGTGTCCTTTAGTAGTGGTTTCTTTGCAGCAATTCGACCATGAAGGCCTGATTCACACAGTCTCCACTGAACAGTTGATGTTGAGATGTGTCTGTTACTTAAACTCTGTGAAGCATTTATTTGGGCTGCAATCTGAGGTGCAGTTAACTCTAATCCTCTGCAGCATACGTAACTCTGGGTCTTCCTTTCCAGTGGTGGTCCTCATGAGAGCCAGTTTCATCATAGCGCTTGATGGTTTTTGCAACTGCACTTGAAGAAACTTTCAAAGTTCTTGAATATTTCCGGATTCACTGACCTTCATGTCTTAAAGTAATGATGAACTGTAGATTTTCTTTGCTTATTTGAGCTATTCTTGCCATAATATGCACTTGGTATTTTACCAAATAGGGCTATCTTCTGTATACCACCCCTACCTTGTCACAACACAACTGATTGGCTCAGTCGCATTAAGCAGTACAGAAATTCAACAAATGAACTTTTAACAAGACACACCGGTTAATTTAAATGCATTCCTGGTAACTACCTCATGAAACTGGTTGAGAGAATGCCACGAGTGTGCAAAGCTGTCATCAAGGCAAAGGGTGGCTACTTTGAAGAATCTCAAATATAAAATATATTTTGATTTGTTTCACACTTTTGGTTATTAGATGATTCCATATGCGTTATTTCATAGTTTTGATGTCTTTCTTCACTATTATTCTACAATGTAAAAATAATGAAAAATACTTGAATGAGTAGGTGAATCCAAACTCTTGACTGGTACTGTGCATACACTCAATACTATATTAACTGCCAACCACAGGAGGACTCAGCAGCGCGCTCTCAATGAGTGTAGACAGCCTTCTGCTGCCTGCTGCAGCTCTGCTAACCATCAGATGGGGGGGAGGAGGCAAAAGAGGTGTAACAGCATAGCTTCCGTCCCTCTCCTTGCCCCTACCTGGGCCCGAACCAGGGACCCTCTGCACAGATCGACAACAGCCACCCTCGAAGCATCGTTTCCCATCGCTCCACAAAAGGCACGGCCCTTGCAGAGCAAGGGGAATAACGACTCCAGGTCTCAGAGCGAGTGACGTCACCGATTGAAACGCTATTAGCGCGCACCACCGCTAACTAGCTAGCCATTTCACATCGGTTACATTGGCAAAACACATTTTTTTAAATTCTACATTTTATCCAACCACAGGAGCCTGCTCTCAATGTTCAAAATACAACAGTGATCATAATTTAGCCACAGAGGATCAATAATAAAAAAAGAACTATCACAAGAACATACAGGGAAATGTCAAAATAAAGGAAACACCAACATTAAGTGTGTCAAAAGGGTTTGGGCCACCACGAGTTGCCAGAACATCTTAAATGTGCCTTGGCATAGATTCTACAAGTGAATCTAAACCATGCCAGGAAAATGCACACCATAACATATACTTTGTATCTCTCGTTTACGCAAGTGTTTCTTTTATTTTGGCAGTTACCGGTATGCCTACAGTGAAGAAGGCCACAGTTTGGGCAGCATGCATACTAAATATACAGCTTGTTGCATTGTTGCCATAGACATATAATCCATAGAAGGGTTTTGTAAAGTCTTACTCTGGCAATTTGAAAGTTAAACTCATAGGTACACTAGCAATGGCTGCCAGTCCTGACTTGAATTGGAATTGCCATCAATTAATTATAGTTCTATGGTTGGTTGCGGCTGTCGGTTTGCCTTGTGCAGATTTCAAAATGCAATCCTGGTAAAAACATTCAGTTTAAAATGCAAATGTTGCACCCTGTACGTAATATCAAATGCGCAAAAAATAACCTAAGAAATAGGTTAAATTACTCGAAATTCACATGGTCCATTATTAGGCTATCAGTGTTACTGGGCTATACCAATAGGCTAGACATAGTTTTAAGAGAAGAGTTGAAGAGAGAGCGGACACTTCCAGCCTACTATTTTCTCTTGAGCTACGTTTTGGATATAGCCTTCCTTTTAGCTGGATGATTTTCAGACAGAGACAAATATTGGTGATCAATATTTATTTTTAGGCAATGTAGTAAACTAGCCTATAGCCTAATCAATAGGCTATTTATTGAAAAGGAAAGGGCACAAAGCTCGCTCACCATAGTATGCGCCCGATGCGTCTTTTCCTATCAATCATGATCTAGCCTAATTTGTTGATTACACATCGACTCACTTTGGTTGAGCACCCTCAACTGCTTTCCATGATCAATATTTATTTACAGACACTATTGCCTAATCATATTTAAGTTAATTTAAGATAATTCCCACATGGTTCTCTGACCATGCATAGGCAGCCTACTCTATTTCATTGAGACCATATATATATTGCACGCCCAACTAGGACAGGAGAGGTGGGGTACTGAATTTGAAGCAGCGAATGCTGAGTGTGTGAATATTGCCACAGAGGTGAACAATAGGTATCTAGGCTAACACTTAGGCTACAAAGCAGAAAGACACCGTTTCTGAATAATCTGCGGGACAAAAAAATATTTTTTTCCTGAAATTATTTTAACTGCACTGCAAGTATATCCTATGAATTTATTGTGCCTACAAGCTTGTGTTCATCATGGTAGATACAACTGGTGAACTATATGAAAAAGCAATATTCTCTGTACACAAGGGCGTAACTGTGTCAGGGTCAATGAAAATCTTTTTAAAGAAATAGCTGTGAAATGGTTGTTTCTGGTGAATTTTTGAAGGGAAAATACATCCAGAACTTTCCAGATAATTTGGTCAATATATCCATTCCAACCACAACTGAAATAGCCTACCAATAATTTATGTATTATTTAAACTGATGGTCTAACTCTAACAGTTCAGAAAGTAACAATATTTGGCAATTTGTTTGTAGAAGGACTGTGAGAAAGTCAGTTCTGAGGTGTGTTCAGTTCGATTTAACATTTGCTACATTGTGTAAAGGTTTGTACTGAAGGTCACATTTCCCCAAAACCTTCTTCAACATTCTTGAACAGACTGACATAGCCTTCCTTTGTTCTGTTTGGTTGGTGTGGCGGGATGTGGCTTGAAGTAGAGGTCTTTGCAAGTCCAACAGACACGAAATTCCGAAATCCGACCCAGAACGCAAGCGTGTCCTACATTTTGAGTTTTGTCTCTGATCTGGGTCAGGTCTAAAATAATTACCAAGGGCCTCAGGTATGTGCAATTGAAATGTATTTACCACTGGACCCGATTGGACCCGTCCTCTAAATTTAATGTGTGAGGTAATGAGAAGTGCACAAGCTTGTTATCTGTCAGATAATTAAACATATGTGACCGACCGGCTCTCATGTAGCAAAATTTGAAATTGTTTTTTTTATATTGGATAAAAGTAAAGACTCAGAGCCAAAAAATTGTATATCACAAACTACAGAGGAACAATGGGAAAGTAATTTTGCTTTGAAAGTTGATCAACTTTCAACTCACTTTTGAGAAAATGGCCTTTGAATGTTTTGGTTTTGGACCCTGTTTTAACTTTCATTGTTAAATTGTTTCTTTTTCATAGCAGATTCTTTATCCATTAAAATGAACAGGGTGGAGAACAAACCCCTTTTCACATTGTTTAAGATAGAATTGAAATATTATTTTGAAATGATCTAAAAACAAAAAAGCAATACGTACCATAAAACTTTGAAAAGTTGAAAATGTATCTCAATATGTAATACTGTTAGGTTTATGTACTTTTGTTTGTATATTTCTGTTTTTGTATTTGTTTTGTTCATAATAATAATAATATATTTTTTAATTATACAAAAAAAAACATCAAGCACCCAAGCTAACGTGCTAGCTACTTCCAGACACAAATGAGTGAAAGGCTCACTGAACATTACTCGCCCTAGCGGAGCTGGTTATGCTGTTATGTTATCCAGAGTGTTTGGGACTGCAACTGTGCTGTCAGATTGTCTGTTCGTAAATTCAGAGCGTTTCGCTCTCTGGGTGTTCAGAGCACACACTGGACACTCTGGCCGATGAGTAGGGTTGATCCGAACGTTCTGACCTCACAACGGCAGTCAAGCACCCAAGCTAATTGGCTAACATTGGCTAGCTTGCTAGCGACTTCCAGACACATAATGAGAGAACACCCCACTCTGACCATTTTACTCGCTGTAGCAGAGCTGGTTAGGCAGTTTTCATGTTATCCAGATCATTGGAGACTGTAACTCTGCTGCTGGCAACAATTAAATTATGCTTTTTTGCCAACATTTACTGACACCGACCATATTCAATGGGTGTTGAGCGTTCATAAATTCCTCAGTTATTCTGCGCTCTGGCACACTCAGACGAGAATATTTTGTTAAGACATGTAGCTAGCTAACTAGGTAAACAATGAACCATAATTCCAAGTCATGACTTACTACCCTGCATGAATCTGCAGGTAGCTGACCGACCAGGTTCAATGTTAGCTAGCTAACATTAGGCTATAACTAGTCAAGCAAATTGAGATACGAATAATAAGATCATACACGTAACGTTAGCTAGCAAGCCAGCCAGCTAACATTAGCTAGCTAACAGCACACTTTAACTTGAAATGAAACCACTTTCTGTCAAAATTAGAAACGTGTAATATCTGAAAATGTAGCTAGCTAGACTATCTTACCCATATACATAATGGATGGACGCGTCTTCTGTCGGATGCCATGGTTGCCCTCAGTTTGAAGAGTTAATCCGGAGACAGATGTTTTCTCCTTAGCTATCATACTCGAATTCCACTGTTTTCAAAACTTGGTCCTCCAGAAAGTGGAGAGCATACACGTAACGTTAGCTGGCAGCCTCGCTAGCTAACAGTACACTTTAACTTGACATTAGGCTTATGCAGTTTTACTACGCAATACTTTTTTGAAAGCTGCATTAGACAGGATTACCTATACATTCTGACCAGCTCATATAGACAGAAGCGTGCTATATGGCATACCAATCCAAACTCATCTCTAGGCATGACCAGCCCACTCATTATCTCAGCCAATCATGGCTAGCGGGAAGGTTGCTCATACACAGTCTCTGTATTGTGATCTTGTAACATTAACCTCTCTCTCTCTCCTTTCTCTCCTGTGGCTAAACCAACTAGACTCGTAATTTAACAATTTTATTCGTATTTACATATGGAATACAAGTTTGTTATTAAGGCACATGAAAGTTTGCATGTCCGAGAAGGCATTTCTGCCAAAAAAGTTTACATTCAAACGGCTTTCCTGTTAAGTAGTGACCCGCGACATACGCCTAGTTTCCTGCAACGGGTCACATATAGCTTATGTCGAGCTGAAACTGGTTCTGGCCGCTCACCTGCTGCTGAGGAGAGAGAGAGTGAGTGAGAGGAGCCTTGGTCTAGGCTACTATTGATTGTGAAGAAGGAGGCCTTTTTCATTGAAGTAAAACAAAAGTTAGGCGAGAAGGAGTATAGTGAAAAGAAGCTGACAAAGGGAATGTCCTCCATGGGGACAAACTATAATATTGTCATGGCCAAAGATGAGCAGGACTTTGGCGTGGCTAAATGGACTTTGTCTGTGGAACTCCCTATTCAGGTTTGATTCGAATTTTCAAAGTTCTTGTATTTATTCTAATTAGTTTTTATTATTATTATTATTATTGGGCCAGTTCATTTGGTTAATTTTCTCAATAGAAATCAAATATAAAGGTGGTTTTTGAAGTATTCTTAGGGTGATAATTAGGTTGCATAAACATGATGGTTCTTTTCCCCCCACAAAGTTTTTTTCTCAACATAAATAGGTCCCCCTCCCCAAGTTACATGCCTGTCAGTACATGTTCGACTTGGGAAATCAGGTAGCGATAACCCATAGGTCTACTGAAGATTTTACGCACAGTAGTGGAGACCCTGGTTATGTCTCGCATTAATGGGAGTGAAAGCAAAGCTCTGCCAGCCCCTGTATGCTATAGGCCTATGGGTCAATGGCCGTTTTTTTAAAAATGAAGGAAAAATTATCCTTTCTATTTTAATCTGTTGTATTCCATTGTTATATGTGTGTTGACTGGTCAAATGAACAATTAAGTTGATTTCATGGCGCAGCTATATAGCCTCGGCTAAGTACAGATAAGCCTAAATAAAACAAAAAACTATTGTGTTCTTTCCCTGATGCCTTCCCTCTCAAAATGCACTGGTGCCAAAATGATTGAGACATGCAATTTGCCTGCCTAATTAACTGTATGCAGGGTCCATGCAAAAAAACAGACTTGACCATGTTCAAAGTCATCTTGCAAAAAAACCATTTCAAGTGATTTGTTTGTTGTTTTATAGATTCCTAGCCTATAACCAAGCTTACAGTCAGACGGGAGTAGATTGAATTTACCAAGAGAAGGGCACAGTTCTTTGCTCACTGCTGTCATGGAATGCTGTTTACTCAAAAGGATAGGCTATGCACTGACCATGTTTACATACTTCAGTACAGTCTCACTTAGCTCATTCCTAATGTGGGCTAAAGTATCATTGTCGACTTCTACCATTGCATGCGACCTCGCATCAGTCTTTTTTGCGAGCTGACCAAAATCGTCCTGCATTTCTCCACTGGTTATTGGCAGGTGCGCTTGCACAGTGAAGATAGGTCATCCAAAAGGGTCATACCCCTATTTAAAGGTGTAGCCTAGATAAACGTCTGTTTAGCCATTGCCAGGACTTAAATAAAGAAGTAGGCTACTAATAGGCCTAGGCTAGTATAGGCCTACCCTATCGTCGGTGATGTGCAATTTAACTTTTTTCTCCCAATTGTATCAAATTGCTTGGCTGCCTTGCAAATACTCTCGCTATAATTAGCAAATAATAATTAGGTTATACAACCTTTATCAGTTGAGTTTTGAGCCTATTGCATCCCGCTCAGATGTGACCCCACTAATGTACACATGCTGCGCTTGATGAGCCGAGAGCTTCGTAGGCTGCGTTTAGACAGACAGACCAATTCTGATGTTTTGCTTCACTAACTGGTGTTTTGACCAATCACATATCTTTTTTCGGATTCTCCTACAGAGTCGCAAGCAGGTAAGCCGTGTTGATGTCTGTATAGTGTCAGAAAGAGCTGATTCTACACTTTTCAAAAATGATATCCTTCTCAAACAACTCTTAAAGATGGCCCCTCAAACTATTTAAACATATAACCTTTGGGAAATTACCGGGATTACAAGCACTCCCAGCATGCATGCAAAACTCAAAGCACAGTAATATATTTAAACTCTGTTCTGTTCTGTTCTTTTCTTAAATTAATAATGTTTCATAGGATCTGCCCTTAACATATCAAATCAAATTGTATTTGTCACATGCGCCGAATACAACAGGTGTAGACTTTACAGTGAAATGCTTACTTACAAATGAATAATGAATGATCTTTGTGATGGTGTTTATTTAATGAGTTCCGGTGTTGTAGTTGTTTTTCATTCATACATATAGCCAACAGTTAAGTAAACTAAGGAAAATGCTATTGTGTTCTTTTAAATACATTTCATTTTGTATTTTAATGTCACATAAGACCTTTTTCCGATTGCAGATAATTATTTAGGCTATTAGAGTCTTAGAATAAAATAGAAACAATAAATAATATGTGTTCAGACTTATCTGTAAATATATTTTTCCATCTGCCATGCTCTTACACCTGGCAGAGACGGTCTTGTGGCTGGGTAGAACAGATGAAATAAATCTGAATAAATAATTATCCGCAAAGAAGTCTGTAGTGAATGATGGAGCAGCGGAATCATTCAGTTTGAGTCATCAGGCAAAGGATGTGTTGGTGTGCATGTTGGTCTCTTGTCCTCTCTAGGGGTGGGTTGGGCTGCGTGGTGACTGCCTTCGAGTGTTGGGAGGATTTGGTGATTTTTTAAATGATTTATAAACCTTATCCTTCATTGTAACGCAAAACTGTTGTATGAACACAACATCTAAATTGTTCATTTTGGTGGTTTTGACATGGTGTGTTGTGAAGTTGGAACTTTCCTTCTTCACAACACAGCCAAATGGTGCACTATGATTGGATGCATGATACGCTGATGTGATGACTGACTCATTCAGAAACAAAGCAGCCAGATAACAACCTCCAAAAGAAATATGGAAATTCAGAATAGTTAGACAACATATATAGCCTAGACCTGGAGTGGTGCAGGAAATTATTTTTGATTTAATCAACCTGGAAAAACAGGTTTGTTGAATCACTGAACTGAACAATTAGCTCAGTTGGTCAGGTGTGTTTCCTAGTTGAATCAAAATCCTTTTGTAGGCTACCTGCAGCACTCCAGGAACAGGGTCTACCTAAGGAGGAGTGTAAATGTTTCCTGTTCTTCTTGATAACTTGTTGTTGTGCTGTTTGTATTGTATGTTTTGACTACTGCTGTCTTCTTGGCCAGGTCTACCTTGCAAAAGAGACTGTGTCTCGATGTTTTTTCCCCCTGGTTAAATAAAGGTAAAAATATACACAAATCAAAAAGCTATAGCATTACGCAACTGTTTGCAGTGAAAAATGACATGAACCGTAGCCTAATCAATAGCTACAAGCACTTTGTTTGAGTACATTTAGACCCAGGATAGACTCAAAGCAAATGCACACTAGCTCTGTTCTCCTCCTTTTCTTCTCTTCCTCAAAAACATTTTTGGAAATTGTCTGAATTACATTTTGGAGAGAGTAGGCGTATACCATTGAGAGCAATCATTGTTCAACCCCTCCCCACACACATCATCATCGTCAATCAAATCATTCAAATTATATAGGACATAGTTTTGATCACCAGTTTGGACTATTTCCAACAAGAATTAGAGTTTTGGTCAATTTCAATTGCTAGAGAACGACGGAGATGGTGTCTGCTAAATGTCAAGTAAACCCGTAACCAAACTGCTGGGATCTGAGCTAGCTAATTGACATGCCTGAACTGACCAATCACAGCAAAGATGGGACCGGACTTGACAATATCCGGTAAAAGCATGGTGTCTCCGTGTAGTAGGGGAATCATTGAGCTGTAAAACAATGGGGGAATCAATGGGAACGAGACCTGCCTTTCTACTTGTGTTCTATCAACAAATCAACACGTTTTAGGCATGATACAATGGTTTCAGTGTATATATAATTCTCCAATCATGTTTGCTAACTACTTTGCTTTTAGCTTGGGTCTGTTTAATGTTGTTACACTTAGTCTCCTAGTCTACATAGCCAGCTAACATGCTAACATTAGCAACCACTGCTAACATGCAGTACAACGTGGGTGCTGTTTTAATAGCAAATCATTGCTGATTGGTGTTTATTAATCAATGGGAGTTTTGAAAATCTATCTGATTGTCTTTGGTTGTTGATATAATGCATTTAGCTAGCTTTTTAGTTTAAGCCTGATAATAATATGAGCCTAATATATATTATAATATGTGTCCATCCTGTATCACAACTGGCCGTGATTGCGAGTCCCATAGGGCGGTGCACAATTGGCCTAACGTCGTCCGGGTTAGAGTTTGGCCGTGGTAGGCTGTCATTGGTAAGCCGATATAAAAAATTAGATTTTGTTCTTAACTGACTTGCCTCGTTAAATAAAGGTTAAATAAAATAAAAAAATAAGTCCCCAAAATGTGCTAACGGTATGCAAATGCAGGTGGAGCTTCATTAAATATGCACACTGCAGTACTAAGACCCACCTAGCCTCTCTGGATACACACACACACACACACACACACACACTCCGCATCTCGTCTTGTATTGATGTGGAATATAATCTCGTATATCTGAACTGTAGGAATGAAAAAAGTTTGATGTCTGATATGTATTGATCCTGTAGAGGAGCATAAGTGGCCCAGACCTACAGATGCACACACCTCTGAGAGACACCTCTGACAGCTTTTAGCACATTAACACACTAGCCACCTGACAGAGGGAAGGAGAGAGAGCGCGAGAGAGAGAGAAAGAAAGAAAGAGACAGGGAGAGACAGAGAGAGAGAGGAAGAAAGGGGAAGAGAGAGAGAGAGACAAAGACATAGAAGAGAGAGGGGGAGAGAAAGGAGAGAGAGAGAGGTTAATGTTACAAGATCACCATACAGAGACTGTGTATGACATCTAGCCCTATCTGTTCCAGGAGTATTTGGTTAATGAATACACTAATTATTGGACTAATTATTGGACAATGTCTAATTAGTTACATCATGGTAGTACAAAGATGTTGTGGGTGATGGACATGGTGTGCATTTATCCTTTCTAGGTATGTCTGCGTGGTTTAGGTCAAACCTAGCTTCATGAGGGAGAAGCAATTTTTCTACTAAGATAACATATGGAATTGTTTTAAGATGGTCATATCATGGATCATTTAACTATTTGATTAAATGGACCCCTTTAGGTATAAACATTTTTATGAATTTAGCCTTTACAACTATAGCCCATAGACACATATTTATCTTAAAATAAATATGCTAGCTACCTAAGTTAGCAAACAGCAAAATAATTTGATTTCCCCTAACTGTAACACAGTAGTATGTTAGCCAGCAATACACAATATGGGTTTCAGTAGAAAACTTAAGTAAGCTATCTATTTTGTAATTCACTGAGTGGTTGGGCGAGAGAGGGCCTGTTTTCAGGACAATAGAGTAAACAGCGTTGGTCTCCCTTCCACTCTGTGGAACGGCCTCTCTCTGTGGTAATGATCCTGAAGGACAGTCCTCACCACTGACTCTAATACCCTGTTAACCGTCTGTGTGTGTGTGTGTGTGTGTGTGTTTGTATGTGTATGTGTGTGTGTGTGTGTGTGTGTGTGTGTGTGTGTGTGTGTGTGTGTGTGTGTGTGTGTGTGTGTGTGTGTGTGTGTGTGTGTGTGTGTGTGTGTGTGTGTGTGTGTGTGTGTTCATCCATGTGTGTGCGTGCATCCGTCCATCCGTGTATATGTGAAGTCTCCTGCACCTCAGTATTTAGCCTACCCCATCTCAGGCCTAAGCCATGTGAGATGAAGAAGATGTCAGCAGAGAGGAGAGAACCCCACGCTGAGCCTCAAAGGAGGGAGATGGAGGGATTAGGCATCCTTAGATGAAAGCTTCAGTCAATACAGAAAGATAGAAAAACATAGAGGGTATGAGCAACGGCACCACTTAATGCAAAACTGCAGCCCCATTGATTTCCTCTCAGATGACGGTTGATGGGATGGAGCTCGGTAGATCGATGATGTGTGAGTTAGCATGCGCTTCTCTACATATCATCACCTTGTCATATCCCGTCTGAAACATTAGGCTACAGGACCATGGCTGAGGGGGAAACCATCACCCTTCCCCTGTCTGTCTGTCTGTCTGTCTGTCTGTCTGTCTGTCTGTCTGTCTGTCTGTCTGTCTGTCTGTCTGTCTGTCTGTCTGTCTGTCTGTCTGTCTGTCTGTCTGTCTGTCTGTCTGTCTGTCTGTCTGTCTGTCTGTCTGTCTGTCTGTCTGTCTGTCTGTCTGTCTGTCTGTCTTACGGGGAGAATGATATCAAAACTGTAAGAATATTTTTAGATAAATACACAATACATGGAATTAACGATCACTGGAAATAGTTTTTTTTCTGTAATGGGGAACTGAGTATTAATGGGTCAGGGACACGGGTTGTTCAAAATCTGTTTAGAATCTGTGTAGAGGTTCCAGTCAGGGACTCATAGCTACATGTGGTAAGTTCTCATTGGTCCAAATTGTCAATACATTGAGCCTGAAACAGGATACTCTGTATGTTGGCCATTGGCCCAATTTTACAGCAAGGAATTCTAATTGGTCAACCCCAGGCTAGGCTTGGGTATAAACTACATCCTATCTCTTTGTTCAGTGGAGAAAACCCTGAGAACAGGGAAGAATTAACAGCGACCATCAACTTTCCAGCATAAGAACTACAATTTTTTCTCTGTAAATAAATATATTTGTATCCCCCTAATTTGCTTTGGGGTCTGTGTTATTGAAGAATAACATCAACTGCTAACACATTGTGCCATGACGCAGATGAATTGGTCTTGACCAACAAGAAAAAAACAAATCAACTGTGTGTTGATCCAGGTGAGTCAGCTCTTAATCTCCTGACAACGGCATATTGCTGGGTGTCTAGACCTATATCATCTAAAAGAACCAAATCAGGTTAATATAAGTGCATGCAATGAGTGATACGTATCTGTGATGTATAGGGTTTAGAGTCCTTTGTTAAAGCCCTAACAGTTCAAATAAACCCTAATTGATTAGGGGTGTGAAACGTTCTCGTTGCATAGGAGTTGCTAGTTGAGTTTAAATTTTTACATGTGGGGGTAATGTAAGCCTTGTACAAACTTTTGAAGTAAACACAAGTGTTAGGGGTAACCAGGCCCTGCAGAAACAATTTGTGTTCTATAGATAGGAGGTTAGAGTCCTCAAGGGATATACAGTTCGGACACACCAACTCATTCAAGGGTTTTTCTTAATTATTACTGTTTTCTACATTGTAGAATATTAGTGAAGACATCAAAACTATGAAATAACACATATGGAAACATACAGTAACCAAAAAAGTGTTAATCAAAGCTACCTTGATGACAGCTGTCATCGGGTGTATAGAGGCGAAGTCAGGTGCAGGAGAGTAGAGTGATGTAAACAGGCGCACTTTTATTTTAGTTCCAAAAACGAGAGCACTACATAAATCAAATGCGCTCAAAACATGGAACATACAAGAATAAAGCGCGTAATAAAACACCACAATAACATGAAACAATTACACACGAAACATAATGGGAAACAGAGGGTTAAATACAAGTAGATTGATTGGGGAAATGAAAACCAGGTGTGTATGGAAACAAGACAAGACAAATGGATATATGAAAAATGGAGCGGCGATGGCTAGAAAGCCGGTGACGTCGATCGCCGAACGCCGCACGAACAAGGAGGGGAGCCGACTTCGGCGGAAGTCGTGACAACAGCTTTGCAGGCTCATGGCATTCTATCAACCAGCTTCATGAGGAATGCTTTTCCAACACTCTTGAAGGAGTTACCACATAGTCTAAGCACTTGTTGGCTGCGTTTCCTTCACTCTGCAGTCCAACTCATCCCAAACCATCTCAATTGGGTTGAGGTAGGGGGATTGTGGAGGCCAGGTCATCTGATGCAGCACTTCATCACTCTCCTTCTTGGTCAAATAGCCCTTACACAGCCTGGAGGTGTGTTGGGTCATTGTCCTGTTGAAAACAAATGATAGTCCTACTAAGCCCAAACCAGATGGGATGGTGTATCGCTGCAGAATGCTGTGGTAACCATGCTGGTTAAGTGTGCCTTGAATTCTAAATAAATCACCAACAGTGTCACCAGAAAAGCACCATCACACCTTCTCCTCCATGCTTCACGGTGGGAACCACACATGCGGAGATCATCTGTTCACCTACTCTGCGTCTCACAAAGCCACGGCGGTTGGAACCAAAAATCTCAAATTTGGACTCATCAGACCAAAGGACAGATTTCCACCGGTCTAATGTCCATTGGTCGTGTTTTTTGGCCCAAGCAAGTCTTCTTCTTGGTGTCATTTAGTAGTGGTTTTCGTTACAGAAATTCGACCATGAAGGCCAGATTCACGCAGTCTCCTCTGAACAGTTGCTATTGAGATGTGTCTGTTACGTGAACTCTGTGAAGCATTTATTTGGGCTGCAATTTCTGAGGCTGGTAACTCGAATGAACTTATCCTCTGCAGCAGAGGTAAGTCTGGGTCTTCCTTTCCTGTGGCGGTCCTCATGAGAGCCAGTTTCATCATAGCGCTTGATAGTTTTTGCGACTTCACTTGAAAGAACGTTCAATGTTCTGGAAATGTTCTGGATTGACTGACCTTTATGTCTTAAAGTATTGATGGGCTGTCATTTCTCTTTGCTTATTTGAGCTGTTCTTGCCATAATATGGACGTGGTCTTTTACCAAATAGTGCTATCTTCTGTATACCATCCCTACCTTGTCACAACACAACTGATTGTTTCAAATGCATTAAGAAGGAAAGAAAATCCACAAATTAACTTTTAACCTTTCACGAGTATCTACCCCGGGTCCGGGAGCACCCCCCACCCCCCCCACACTGAGTAGCATCGCTAGCATAGCGTCACAATTAAATAGTAGCATCTAAATATCATTAAATCACAAGTCCAAGACACCTAATGAAAGATACAGATCTTGTGAATAAAGCCACCATTTCAGATTTTTAAAATGTTTTACAGGGAAGACAAAATATGTAAATCTATTAGCTAACCACGTTAGCAAAAGACACCATTTTTCTTTGTCCACCATTTTCTCTCTCCACCAGTAGCTATCACCAATTCGGCCAAATAAAGATATTGATAGCCACTAACCAAGAAAAAACCTCATCAGATGACAGTCTGATAACATATTTATGGTATAGGATAGGTTTTGTTAGAAAAATGTGCATATTTCAGGTATAAATCATAGTTTACAATTGCACCCACCATCACAACTCGACTAGAATAAATACACAGAGCAACGTGTATTACCTAATTACTAATCATAAAACATTTCGTAAAAATACACAGCATACACTAATTGAAAGACACAGATCCTGTGAATACAGACAATATTTCAGATTTTCTAAGTGTCTTACAGCGAAAACACAATAAATCGTTATATTAGCATACCACATGTGCAAACATTACCAGAGCATTGATTCTAGCCAAAGAGAGCGATAACGTAAATATCGCCAAAATATATTAATTTTTTCACTAACCTTCTCAGAATTCTTCAGATGACACTCCTGTAACATCATATTACAACATACATATAGAGTTTGTTCGAAAATGTGCATATTTAGCCACCAAAATCATGGTTAGACAATGACAAAAGTAGCCCAGCTGGTCAGAAAATGTCGTGCGCCATATTAGACAGTGATCTAGTCTTATACATAAATACTCATAAACTTGACTAAAAAATACAGGGTGGACAGCGATTGATAGACAATTTAATTCTTAATACAATCGCTGAATTACATTTTTTAAATTATCCGTACTTTTCAATACAGGTTGCGCCAAGCGAAGCTACACCTAACAAAATGGCGGCATAAGCGTTTCACATTTTTCGACAGAAACACGATTTATCATAATAAATTGTTCTTACTTTGAGCTGTTCTTCCATCAGAATCTTGGGCAATGAATCATTTCTTGGGTCTAATCGTCTTTTGGTCGAAAGCTGTCCTCTTGCCATGTGGAAATGCCCACTAACGTTCGGCACGAACTGGAAACGTGCCCAGCGGTTCAAAGTGTCTCAGAAAGAAATGCCTCAAAATCGCACTAAACGGATATAAATTGCTATAAAACGGTTCAAATTAACTACCTTATGATGTTGTTAACACCTATAATGAGTAAAAACATGACCGGAGAAATATTACTGGCTAAACAACAGGTTGGAAGGAGGCGAGTCCGACATCCTTCGTGCGCCAGGCGCAGGCAGCCAAAGAAAGTTACTTCCGGTATTTGGTGATTTATAGAGGCACTGATTGCGCAATCGACTCCATTCAAAGCGTCATCACGTACTGACATCCAGGGGAAGACGTAAGAAGTGTCTGTTTCTCCATAGCATTTACAGGGACCTTTAAACTGACTCCAGATCAGGGGCCAAGATGTCTGAAATCTGACTCCCTATCATGAAAAGTGCTGTAGAAGGAGTTCTGTTTCACTCAGAGACAAAATTCCAACGGCTATAGAAACTAGAGAGTGTTTTCTATCCAATAATTATAATAATATGCATATTGTACGAGCAAGAATTGAGTAGGAAGCCGTTTAATGTGTAGAGCAAATTATGCTAATGCGAAACAGCACCCCCTATATTGACAAGAAGTTAACAAGGCACACCTGTTAATTGAAATGCATTCCAGGTGACTACCTCATGAAGTGACTACTGATATGTATATACAGTGGGGCAAAAAAGTATTTAGTCAGCCACCAATTGTGCAAGTTCTCCCACTTAAAAAGATGAGAGAGGCCTGTAATTTTCATCATATGTACACTTCAACTATGACAGACAAAATGAGAAAGAAATATCCAGAAAATCACATTGTAGGATTTTTAATGAATTTATTTGCAAATTATGGTGGAAAATAAGTATTTGGTCAATAACAAAAGTTTATCTCAATACTTTGTTATATACCCTTTGTTGGCAATGACAGAGGTCAAACGTTTTCTGTAAGTCTTCACAAGGTTTTCACACACTGTTGCTGGTATTTTGGCCCATTCCTCCATGCAGATCTCCTCTAGAGCAGTGATGTTTTGGGGCTGTTGCTGGGCAACACGGACTTTCAACTCCCTCCAAAGATTTTCTATGGGGTTGAGATCTGGAGACTGGCTAGGCCACTCCAGGACCTTGAAATGCTTCTTACGAAGCCACTCCTTCGTTGCCCGGGCAGTGTGTTTGGGATCATTGTCATGCTGAAAGACCCAGCCACGTTTCATCTTCAATGGCCTTGCTGATGGTAGGCTTTGTTACTTTGGTCCCAGCTCTCTGCAGGTCATTCACTAGGTCCCCCCGTGTGGTTCTGGGATTTTTGCTCACCGTTCTTGTGATCATTTTGACCCCACGGGGTGAGATCTTGCGTGGAGCCCCAGATCGAGGGAGATTATCAGTGGTCTTGTATGTCTTCCATTTCCTAATAATTGCTCCCACAGTTGATTTCTTCAAACCAAGCTGCTTACCTATTGCAGATTCAGTCTTCCCAGCCTGGTGCAGGTCTACAATTTTGTTTCTGGTGTCCTTTGACAGCTCTTTGGTCTTGGCCATAGTGGAGTTTGGAGTGTGACTGTTTGAGGTTGTGGACAGGTGTCTTTTATACTGATAACAAGTTCAAACAGGTGCCATTAATACAGGTAACGAGTGGAGGACAGAGGAGCCTCTTAAAGAAGAAGTTACAGGTCTGTGAGAGCCAGAAATCTTGCTTGTTTGTAGGGGACCAAATACTTATTTTCCACCATAATTTGCAAATAAAATCATTAAAAATCCTTCAATGTGATTTTCTGGATTTTTTTTCTCATTTTGTCTGTCATAGTTGAAGTGTACCTATGATGAAAATTACAGGCCTCTCATCTTTTTAAGTGGGAGAACTTGCACAATTGGTGGCTGACTAAATACTTTTTTGCCCCACTGTATATTGGGGTTGAATAAATATATAAACATAGAAATATATCATATACAACTTCTGAAGTTCACACTCTGGAAAAGGTGCGGGACAGCTGCTCTGTATGTGAACATGAAGAATATATTACATTCACTGTCTAGTGATATAAAGAACCATTTCAAAGTAGAGGAGTGTAGGCAGAAAATAATAAATACATATTCTGTCATTGCTGACAAAGATGGAATATGGAATCTGTCTGATATACAAAAAGCTTGGGGGAAAATTCCAAGAATGTCTGTCTTACTGACAAAGACAAGATGGTCTTTAACTGTATTAGCCGAAGTGAGAAAATGAGATGATAAATTCCTTAGAGATAATCATGATAGTACATTGCAGAGAGATAGAGAGAGTTTGAGGGCTCTTAGTGAACAGATAAAAACATGAATAAAAAAACTTCCCAATCTACATCCTTATGATGGGTTACAGTTGTTAGTCTTTGTTATGCAGGCTACATACATCGCTGTGTCGATGGTGGCATCATTTCTCGACCAACATCATGTGTCCACATGCTGTTCATACTCTTTTAACAATGAGTCGAGCTGCACAGGTCACAGCTGCTCATTGGAACAAGTCGTCGACTGTGTTGGAGGCTCCTAACATCATCATACAATGTGGCACACCGTCTAATCCAGCTACTCTGATGCTTCCTCCAGACACCACATTACTTGAACACGACTGTTGTGAGTTGTTTTTGGATCAGCTCTCTGATGGGTTTACAAAAAGTAATCCGTTGGAAAACCCTGAGTTTATCTTATACACAGATGGTTCAAGCTTTGTGGAGGGGGGTGAGAGGAAGGCAGGCTGGGCAGTTACTACAATGGACAATGTGATAGTGACAGATACGTTACCGGCAGGAACATCAGCCCAGGTGGCGGAACTGGTGGCTTTGACAGAAGCACGTAAACAGGAAAAACAGCTAATATCTACACAGACTCAAGGTATGCTTTCGGCGTTACCCATGATTTTGGAAAAATATGTAAAAACAGAGGATTCACGACATCGCTGGGAGCACCTGTGAAGAATGGACCAAAGGTGATTGCTCTACTGAATGCTCTCCAGTTGCCTGCACAAGTTGCAATTTTGAAAATGAAAGCACATGGGAAAATCTTTACAGACGAGAGTAAAGGTAATGACCTGGCTAACAGAGCTGCCAAGGAGGCTGCCAAGCGAACACCTCTGTCATCTAAACGGATTAGGAAATACACCGTGGATACATTGCAACACATTAGAGACATGCAAAGCAATGCAACAAAAGATAAAGTGTGGGAATGGCTGGCGGCAGGGTGCAAACTCAATCAAGAAGGTGTGTGGAAATACAAACTGAGATGTGTAGCGCCTAATGCACTCTTACCCTACTTGGTGACACAGATCCACTCTTTGGGACACATTGGTGTGGACAAGATAATTTATTGCTTTGTGGGCAAATGGCGGAATCCTGGTGTACGGAAAGAGGCTGAGGCAGTCGTGGCAAGTTGCAACATTTATATGGAAAACAACAAGGGACGAGTGAAAGTACAGACACGACGAGTGCCTGCCCCACCATGACCCTTCAGACATCGACAGCATGACTACATCACGCTCCCCAAATGTAAAGGTCAGAAAGATATGCTGGTCATTGTTGATCGTTTCTCACGATGGTTTGAAGCCTACCCTACTAAGAAAGGAACCACACAACACAAAGACAAAATTCTGATTAGAGAAATAATTCCCAGTTTAGGATTTCCGGAACATCTAGTTTCTGACCAAGGCACTCATTACACAGGAAAATTGTGTCAGGAGGTACTGTAGCTCGTCTTCTGAACATAGACTACACTGCCCTTACCATCCTCAATCGAGTGGTCAGGTAGAACACACAAATCGAGTTTTGAAAGACTTTCAAAGATACATCAAGAAGGGATATCATGACCGGATGCATTGCCTACAGTCTTATGTAGTATATGGGCCACTCATAACAAATCTACAGGGTTGAGTCCGTTTGAGGTTGTCACAGGTCGACCCATGTCACTACCAGGCACGTTAGATTTTTAGAAAGGCAGACGTACACATTATGAGTGACACAATGCTTAACTATTGCAGACAACTTTCTAATGCAGTAGGGGAAGCAGACAGACATGTAAAAGAGGCGTGGGGAATATCTCCCAAGGGGGCACATGACGTAGCGCCAGGACAGTGGGTGATGGTAAAGAAATATGTTACAGACACATTAGGGCCAAAATGGGAAGGTCCTTATTAAGTTTTGCTCCTAACGAGGTCAGCAGTGAAAGTACAGGGCATATCACGATGGATACATTCATTCATTGCAAGGTTGTCCATTTTGATGACAAAGCGGAGCCTTGAGTATAAAGAACTGATTGATTAGCAGTCGGGTGAAGAAGCATAGTAAGCCGATCAGAACCTGATAGATAAGCTTCTATGTTGTACACCGTAGTCATCATATTAGAGAGATCTAAGGGAAATATCAATTTCTCTTGAAACCAGGACATGTTTACTTTTTTCTTCCTCCATTACAGGTTATGAGAATGTACCGTCTATAGCTGCAGCAATATCCCTTGACCAGAGGTCTTACCTAAAACGATACAAGATCACCGGCAAAGTGTTCATTAGAGACGTCCTTATCAACCAGTGGAATGGAAGAAGAATTCCTCACTACCGGCAGGCTGTCAGAACATACTCTCTAATAGTTGTCTATGTGGGACTGATACCGATGTGGAACAGCTGGTCACTCTTAAAGGACTCTGTGAATGATTACCTTGCCAATAGGAAGATTGAATATTATTGTCTTACAGGCAAGTGAAAGATGTTTGAAAAAAGAGTTTCCTCCTAGTACAAGATGTGGTAGGAATCGTAAGGGTCATCAGCCTCACACCTGTTAATACCTCTTTTCTATAACTTTGTTTGAAATCTCTTTCTTATTGCAACGGCAAGTAAGATATGCCCTTTGTGTTTTATAGAAATGCCTATTTCTGTCTATTTTTGTTTTCTATTGTTTCTAAGAATACATTTTGAGTATGGTCTAGGAGGGAGTGTAAGAATATTTAAAGATAAATACACAACGCAAGTGAGGTAACGCAAGTGGGGAAGTGAAGATTAATGGGTCAGGGACACGGGTTGTTTTTAGTAACATCTGTTTAGAATCTGTGTAGGGGTTCCAGTCCGGGACTCATAGCTAGATGTGGCAAGTTCTCATTGGTCCAAATTGTCAATACATTGAGCCCGAAACGGGATACTCTGTATTTTGGCCACTGGCCCAATTTTACTGCAAGGAATTCTAATTGGTCAACCCCAGGCTAGGCTTGGATATAAACTACATCCTGTCTCGTTGTTCAGTGGAGAAAGCACTGAGAACAGGGAAGAATGAACATCTACCATCTACTTTCCAGCATAACAACTTGATTTGTTCTCTTTGAATACATATATTTTTCTCCCCCTGATTTGCTTTGGGGTCTGTGTTATTGACGAATAACATAAACTGCTAACACAACTCAATGTCCCATTGATCATGTTGTTGATTACTGCACGATTAAGGTTCTGCTTATCTTTTCTTAGTCAACCTTGTGTTATTTTTCTTTGTGTTCTTGAACGTAGCCCTGTTTATTTGTGTCATGGAACTGTATTTCATTTTTGTTCATTGATTTCACCTGTGTTCGTTTCTCACCTGGTCTCATCAGCTCCCTATTTAGTTCAATTATTTCTGTTTGTATGGTTGTGAGGTATTGTTTGTTTTTGACTGCCTATCTGTGTTTGACCAATGCCTGCGACCACGATTCCTGCCTTCCGCGAAGGCGTAATAAACTTCTGCTGTGCTCTGCACGTGAATCTACACCTTTTTCTCCCTGAGTATTCATTACAGATATGTTTCTCATCTTCTTATAAGACAATAAGGCTGTGTTTACTCAATTCTGATTCTTTTTTTTCACTAATTGGTATTATGATCAGCTCTTTTGCCAATAGTTGGACAAAATAGGGCTGCCTAACACAGCTTAACTTATAGATAGAAGCAGTATGAATGTGTGTGTCAGTTTGCATATTAATGTACACGTTTGATTCACATGAAAGACTTCACTCTAAGAAACGTGACAGATGGATAATGCTTGGTGCTTCTGGGATGGCAACGATTCCTTCTGCACAAAATAATACATGCCATTCAGCAAACACTTTTATCCAAAGCAACTTACAGTCATGCATACATACATTTTACATATTGTTGTGTCTGACTATCATTAAATGTGAAGACTGTTATTTTATCAAATCAATTATCTGTGTAAATATTATTACGTGATTAAACTAATCATGTAAACTTTAACCTGTTTGGGCTGCAGGGGCAGTATTGAGTAGCCGGATTAAAGGTGCCCATTTCAAACGGCCTCGTACTCAATTCTTGCTCGTACAATATGCATATTATTATTACTATTGGATAGAAAACACTCTCTAGTTTCTAAAACCGTTTGAATTATATCTGTGAGTAAAACAGAACTCATTTTGCAGCAAACTTCCTGACAGGAAGTGGAAAATCTGAAATCGATGCTCTGTTCTAGGGCCTGCCTATAAATGTCCTTGATATTTATTAGAATACATGCACTTCATACGTCTTCCACTAGATGTCGACAGGCAGTGAGAGAAGAAATGGAGTGTATAACTTGATCTGGGGTCGAATAAAAGCTCTCGGCATGACGTGTCACCAGTTTCCTGTTTTCTGGAGAGCGCGTGAAGGGACCTGGTTTTGCCTTCTGATAAGCTGTCGTTATAGACGACTAATATCTCCGGCTTTGATTTTATTTGATACATGTGACAATATCATCGTAAAGTATGTTTTTTCAATATAGTTTTATTAGATTATTGAAATTTTTTCGGGACGTTAGGCGTGTTGCGTTGTGTGCCTTTGTTCAGGAAGGAGAGCTTCGCGCCACTTTGCTAGCTTTCCGTGCTAATTGACTGGAGAAGAGGACATTCTAAATCCAAACAACGATTGTTCCCGACAAAGGACCCCTTGTACAACATTCTGATGAAAGATCATCAAAAGTAGGACCCATTTTATGATGCTATTTCATATATCTATCGAACATGTGAAATAGTCGTTTGCGCCCAGATTTTGGGTACTCTCTCGCTATACCTAAGCTGGATGTCGTAATGAAGTTATTTTTAGAATTCTAACACGGCGATTGCATTAAGAACTAGTGTATCTATCATTTCCTATACAACATGTATTTTTTAGTAACGTTTATGTACAGTTATTTGGTCAGAATAGTTGAGTGCCATAAAAATATCTGCACATTCTGGGAAAAAGATGCTACGTTAGCACAATGTATAACCACTGATTTCAGCTCTAAATATGCACATTTTCGAACAAAACATAAGTGTATGTATAACCTGATGTTATAGGACTGTCATCTGATGAAGGTTTATGAAGGTTAGTGAAAATTAATATCTTTTGCTGGTTTATTCCCTATCGCTAACGTGCCTATTGCTATCGCTAACGTGCCTTGATGAATGAATGCGGTAGTGTGGTAGGCAATTGTAGTAAGCTAATATAATGCTATATTGTGTTTTCGCTGTAAAACACTTAAAAAATCGGAAATATTGGCTGGATTCACAAGATGTTTGTCTTTAATTTGCTGTACACCATCGATTTTTCAGAAATGTTTTATGATGAGTATTTAGGTATTTGACGTTGGTGTCTGTAATTACTCTGGCTGCTTCGGTTCTATTTCTGACGGTAGCTGTGATGGTAGCTGCAATGTAAAACTGATTTATACCTCAAATATGCACATTTTTCGAACAAAACATAGATTTATTGTATAACATGTTATAAGACTGTCATCTGATGAAGTTGTTTCTTGGTTAGTTTGGTTGGTTCTTGGTTAGTTAGGTTGGCTTTGTGCATGCTACCTGTGCTGTGAAAAATGTCTGTCCTTTTTTGTATTTGGTGGTGAGCTAACATAAATATATGTGGTGTTTTTGCTGTAAAACATTTTAAAAATCGGACATGTTGGCTGGATTCACAAGATGTTTATCTTTCATATGCTGTATTGGACTTGTTAATGTGTGAAAGTTAAATATTTCTAAAAAATATATTTTGAATTTCGCGCCCTGCACTTGAAGTGGCTGTTGTCATATTGTGCCCGGCTTCGGGCTTGCAGCCCAAAGAAGTTAATTCACTTGGAAATCAGGGCACCACGGGAAAATGTTTACAGAGTCTCTATTTCCCGAATCGATTCTTCAGATATTTTCATATCTTATCGAGTACAGTCTTGTATTAATGTATTATTATTACCATATCAGTTCTCATTACTGAACTTCGCAAACCCTTGGATATCTGCACGAACCCTAGTTTCCATAATGAATCAGCGATATACAAATTGGCTTAATTAATGATTTCCTAACTAACTAAACAAATCACAGAATTACATAAACAAACAATATAGTTATTGGCTACTAACACAATGCATTGATAAGTCCCTAGTGGGCTAAACCGGCATGACGGCTTGGTAGACAATGGAAAGGGGTGGAGACAGAAAAGAGTGGGAAAGACAAAATTAATTCACTACACACAGTTGATAATTATATTAATTGAAATGCTAATCCTTTGCACATTAATGACCGCTCATTCGAGAATAATTGCAATGTATATATTTACGTCTGTATGTCGTTGTCTTCTCTGTTCATCTGCTGGAGAGTCAGTTCATCAGAGAGTTCCTGGTTAACTTCACCAGAAGTCACAATGTCTTTCGTAGTTGTCACTTTCTCAGCGGCTCTGGATAGTGTCTGTTGTAATGGATACGTCAGGCGTACAGATGGCCGTTGCATAAAATAGATGCTTATGCTGTTGTCGATATTCTCATACTAGATTTACGTAATTTCCAGCTGCAGACTAGTAATTCTACGTCTAGGATTTGCTCTTATTCTGAAGTGAATCGATAGTCTCAGAGTTTAACCATTTCCAGCCGTGTAGCCAATGCTCCACGCTGTATGGTCTCCGTGGCCTATAGAGTTGTAGTTCTTAACCAGTTCACATGTAGCGTCAGCTGCATGTTTTCTAGTTTAATGGTCTATATAATTGTAGCTATTCCAACATGCGGACTCCGTCCCGGCGTTCTCTGACTTAACTTCTTATGGCTACAGGGGCAGTATTGAGTAGCTTGGATGAAAGGTGCCTTCTTCGGGCTAGGGGGCAGTATTCGGAAGTTTGGATGAATGAGGTGCCCAAAGTTAACTGCCTGTTACTCAGGCCCAGAAGCTAGGATATGCATATAATTGGTAGTATTGGATAGAAAACACTCTAAAGTTTCCAAAACTGTTAAAATAATGTCCGTGAAAGGAAAGTGATTTATTTTATCGCTATTTCTGACTTTTGTGATGCTTCTGCTTGGTTGGTAATGTATGTAATGCTATTGTGTGCGGGGCTCTGTCCTCAGATAATCGCATGGTGTGCTTCCGCCATAAAGCCTTTTTGAAATCTGACAAAGCGGCTGGATTAACAAGAAGTTAAGCTTTTAACTGATGTGTAACACTTGTATTTTCATGAATGTTCAATATTACGATTTCTGTAATTTGAATTTCGCGCTCTGCAATTTCACCGGATGTTGTCCGTAAGAAGTTAATGTCAATTTTGCAGGAAGTGGGTTTTATACTCTATGGAAGAAGGGGTGGTTCTATGACGCCTAATGTGATGTCTGGGCTCACTGGGGTGTGGCCACTGACTAGCTAAACTTTATATGAAAATCCATACTCTCACCAAATGAAACAACTTTGACAGGATTGTTCTTTAAATACCCATGGACCATTCCCACATACTCAAAAATATAAATATTGTTTAATTATTCAACCTTTTGATTGTCCAAGTGTCTCTCAATGTTCCACAGTTTACATTCCAATCTTGAACACTACAGAGCATAGAGGCAGTGTATTTTATGACCGTCATAAAACAGCAAACTCCCTCTCTACAAGAGAGAGCATGCTGTAGAGTGGACCCACTGTAACTTGATCTTTAGGATTGTCACAGGAGAGTTATGACAATATGGTTGGTCTCAGGAATCAAACCCACTATACTGGCATTGAAAGAACCATGCCCTACCAAATGAGCTACTGAAGACCACATTTATAATACAATCATTCACACCTCACTAACAAAAAACGGGATGAAAAACACTATTTTATAGCACTGTAGATATGGAAGGAAAACGACTGGATATTTTAATAAATATGAGCACCCTAAAACTACCCTACAACACACAGTGTCATCACCGACCAGCACCACCACCCTAAGGCCTTATCTGCTCACAGTAGGTATCATCATTGAGGACGATGGCTGCAAGGCGTGGCAGTATAACCAGCCAGACAAACAGGCTGAGCTAACCTAGCGTTGTTATTCATCACTGAGGTGAGGTGAGATGAGATATGTAGAATTGAACATGGCAGCCGTGAAAGGCAGGAGTAACACTAGCAGGGTGCCCAGGGGGACACAGGAATATTTTGTTCTGGGAAACGGGGAGAGAGAGGAGGAAGAGGTGGAGGGAGGAAGGTTTAAAGTCTTACTCTGTGCTGTCAGAAGGAAAGGGAGGGGAGAGAAGAGAAGAGGGAGGGCGGGAGAAGGTTTAAAAGCCTATTCTGTGCTGTCAGAGCAAGGGGGGAGAGAAAAGGTAGGGAGGAGGAGAGGAAGGCTTACAGGCCTGTTACGTTCTGTTATGTCAGAAGTGGAGCGAGGAGAGAGGCTAGAGGGAGGGACACGGGGCGAGAAGGTTCCATATCAGGGGATATGTTTAGATGACACGTTTTGATATTCTAGAGAATACAGACCCTTTCCAATGCATATTTAGAGTTTTGTGGATTTGCACCATATCCTGATAAATTCTGAATCAAGATGTGTCTTTTAGACATACATGTTGACAAATACTGAATATGTACGGAACATTTGGAAATTATTCAAACCTTTTGACTTTTTCCATATTTTGTGGTTACAGCCTTAAAATTGATACATCGTTTTTTTCCCGTTATCAATCTACACACAATAACCCATAATGACAAAGCAAAAACAGGTTTTTATAAATTTTTGTACATAAGTATTCAGACCCTTTACTCAGTACTTTGTTGAAGCACCTTTGGCAGCAATTACAGCCTCAAGTTTTGTTAGGTATGACGCTACAAGCTTAGCACACAATAATTTGGGAGTTTCTCCCATTCTTCTCTGCACATCCTCTCAATCTCTGTGATGGGGAGCATCGCTGCACAGCTATTTTCAGGTCTCTTCAGAGTTATTCGATGGGGTTCAAGTCTGGGCTCTGGCTGGGCCACTCTAGGACATTCAGAGAATTGTGGACATTTCAGAGAATTGTGAGCACTCTGGAACAGGTTTTCATCAAGGATCTCTCTATACTTTGCTCCGTTCATCTTTCCCTCGATCCTGATTAGTCTCAGTTTTGAGTCTCACAGCGAAGGGTCTGAATACTTATGTAAAGGTATTTCTGTTTTTTTGTTTGTAATAATTGTGCAAACATTTCTAAAAACCTTTCACTTTGTCATTATGGGGTACTGTGTGTAGATTGATGAGGAAAAACATTAATTTAATACATTTTAGAATAAGGCTGTAACGTAACAAAATGTGGGAAAAGTCAAGGGGTCTGAGTACTTTCCAAATGCACTGTATAGCACATATGTGTTTTCTCTGCATATTCAAGATATTAAGCTATTTTGATTCCAGATATGCTTCTCTTTTATTTTATATATATGATGACAAATACTGACAGTAGGCCTAAATAATACATTTTCTTAGGACATACAATGCATATGCTCTTGACTGAGGTCCAAATCAGGATCTTGAGATGCATTTTGATATGCTAAAAAAGGACAATTTCTGATGCTTATTTGATTTTTGAGGAAATGCTAAATAATTTGACAAATTTTAAATCCATATAATTCTTTTAGACACTTCTGGATAAAGGCACAAGCAAACTGAAGATGCTGCAACCTGGTCTCAGAGCATTTCGCATTATTCTGTATGTAAATCCAATTATTGGTGCCTAACACTAATTTTAGCTAGTTGGCTAATGCTAACATTCGCTAGGTGGCTAATATTATCTAGGCTAGGGGTTCGAAGCTAGGTTAGGGTTAAGGGAAGGGTTAGCTAACGTGCTAAAGTTGCCCATGATGAGATTCAAACACACAACCTTTGGGTTGCTAGATGTTTGCTTTTTATGCCCCCCCCCCCCCCCCCCCCCATCTGAGGTCCTGAGTGCTCTTGAAAGGGTTTTCATCAAGGACCTTTCTGTACTCCGTTCATCCTTCCCTCGATCCTGACTAGTCTCCCAGTCCCTGCCGCACCATGCTTCACCGTAGGAATGGTGCCAGGTTTCCTCCAGACATGACACTTGGCATTCAGGCCAAATCTTGGTTTCATCAGACCAGATAATCTTGTTTCTCATGGTCTTAGAGCCCTTTAGGTGCCTTTTGTCTTGATGGTTCCAAACTTCTTCCATTTAAGAATGATGGAGGCCACTGTGTTCTTGGGGACCTTCAATGCTGCAGACATTTTTTGGTACCCTTCCCCAGATCTGTGCCTCGACACAATCCTGTCTCGGAGCTCTACGGACAATTCCTTCGACCTCATGGCTTGGTTTTTGCTCTGACATGCACTGTCAACTGTGGGACCTCATATAAACAGGTGTGTGCCTTTTCCAAATAATGTCCAATCAATTGAATTTACCAATGAAGTTGTAGAAACCATCTCAAGGATGATCAATGGAAACAGGATACACCTGAGCTCAATTTTGAGTCTCACAGCGAAGGGTCTGAATACTTATGTAAAGGTTAGGGTTAAGGGAAGGGTTAGCTAACGTGCTAAAGTTGTCTGTGATGAGATTCAAACACACAACCTTTGGGTTGCTAGATGTTTGCTCTCTATGCCCCCCTTCGTTTTTGCCTTAAAGAGAAATGTGTATTCATCATCTCCAGCACCACCCCAACATCAACATATGTGGAAATTGTTTTGTGGGGGGAAAAAACATAGAGGAAGATATGTTTCCAATGACGTCATTGGTGTGCATTATGTGATTTTAACCAATTATGAGTAGGCATTTCCTAATAATTAGTGAGAAGCTGTTCAGAAAATACCTAAAAAAAAGTGAACGCTAATTGTAGAAGTTTTATTTATCTTAGTAACTAGAATCAAGGAAGTTAGCTAATTTGGCCAGCAGCCAGTGCGGCTAGCTATCGTGATAGGGGTTAAAACTAACTGGTTGCCTAGCTAGCTAGCTAACAAATAATGAAATTGCAGTCCATTCAGGGACATTCTTTTTACACCTATGAAGCCTTAACGTGACAGTTACCGTTTTAAAAAGTTCAGGTGTACTTTGTATTACTGGTTAATATAAGCTAGCTAGTTAACTAACTTAACTAGCTAACTAGCTGCTGTAGCAACTTAGCTTGTTCCAGTTTGTTTTCTCATCATGAATGAAGCAGGTCGTATGGTTATGTGAAAATACAATACTTTCTTGCAATATCGACACAATTTTGATGAATGATTTATGCATTGTTTGCTGACAGTTTAGAATGGATCACAGACCAACACTACCGCCATGTTGGGTCTGGACTGCTAACAACGCAATCTGCACACATTGCATCCATCGTCCATAACAAACAGGCCAGGCAGGGCTATTGAGGGTTTGCAACTTTTACTTATTGTTAAATAAATCAAATACATTTTTAGCAAAGATTGGCTTATGTTTGTATCTTTACAGACAACGTTGTGATTGGAACTCTGGATTCGCTATTTTTAGTTTTTTTCATCAGAAATAGCATTGATGTGCTTCGGAAATAGAAACTTGAATTAAATAGGATGCCTTTTCTTGCCTTGTAGCCTACCACTGAATATGATGCAAATGTATGCTCTGAGTCACCTTCATGTGAAGAAGCGCAGTGATATTCAGCGCATGAACAGGTCAAATAATTTGGACGCTGGACATTAAATGAGTCAGATTTGAGAAATGTGGATACATAAATGATCAGGTAATGGCTACAGATATGTTACATTTCTGAAAATATGTGGATTGTTCAAGTATAAAGGTTTAGATATGTCAGAATGTTGACACATACCCTTTCTGGAGTTATAATATTTCACAAATATGTAAGCGGGTGCACGCGCATCAGGAGCGTGTCTTAAACATACAGAACATGACCAAAGGTATGTGGACACCTGCTTGTCGAAAATCTTATTCCAAAATCATGGGCATGAATATGGCATTGGTCCCCAATTTGCTGCTACAACGGCCTCCACTCTTCTGGGAATTCTTTCCACCAGATGTTGGAAAATTCTGCGGGGATTTGCTTCCATTCAGCCACAAGAGCATTAGTGAGGTTGGCATTGACGTTGGGGGACTAGGCCTTGCTTGCAGTCGGCGTTCCAATTCCTCCCAACGGTGTTCGATGGGGTTGAGATCAGGACTCTCAACAAACCATTTCTGTATGGTCCTCGTTTGTGCACGGGACATTGTCATGCTGAAACTTCCCCAAACTGTTGCCACAAAGTTGGAATCGCAGAATTGTCTAGAATGTTATTGTATGCTCTAGTGTTAAGATTTCCCTTCACTGGAACAAAGGGGCCTAGCCCGAATCATGAAAAACAGCCCCAGATCATTATTCCTCCTCCACCAAACCTTATAGTTGGCACTATGCATTGGGGCAGGTTGCGTTCTCCTGGCATCCGCCAAACCCATATTCGTCCATTGGACTGCCAGATGGTGAAGCGTGATTCATCACTCCAGAAAACACGTTTCCAATAGCGGCGAGCTTTACACAACTCCAGCCGACACTTGGCATTGTGCATGTTGATCGTAGGCTGTGTGCGGCTGCTTGGCCATGGAAACCCATTTCATAAAGCTCCCGATGAACAGTTCTTGTGCTGACGTTGCTTCCAGAGGCAGTTTGGAACTCGGTAGTGAGTGTTGCAATCGAGGACAGACGGTTTTTATGTGCTACGGGGTTCAGCACTCTGCGGTCCCGTTCTGTGAGCTTGTGTGGTCTACCATTTTGCGGCTAAGACCTTGTTGCTCCTAGACATTTCCACTTCACAATAACAGCAGTTACAGATGAACGGAGCAGCTCTAGCAGGGCAGAAATTTTTTGGAAAGGTGGCATTCTATGATGGTGCCACGTTGAAAGTCACTGAGCTCTTCAGTAAGACCATTGTTTGTCTTTGGAGATTGCATGGCTGTGTGCTTGATTTTATACACCTGTCAGCAACGGGTGTGGCTGAAATAGCCAAATCCACTAATTTGAAAGGGTGTCCACATACTTTTGTATATAAGCAAAGTTGGATACACTAGTGTATACACATACAAGCATGCAGTAATAAGCCACTTAAAGTCATACCCTCATTCAGGTTTGGGTATGTTACTTTCTAAATGTAATCTGTTAAAGTTACTAGTTACCTGTCCAGCAACATACCTTTTGGATTACCCAAACTCAGTAATGTAATTGGACTACTTTCTTCTTACTTTTAGATTACTTTCTCCTTAAGATGCATTAGAAAAAGACAAAAAGGACCCATCAAACTAATTTGGTGTGTCATCATAGTGTTCTCTGAGTTGTGGTCAGACTCATTCAGGCGAAACATATTTAAATGTGCACCTTTTTTCAGCACTGAATTGAATGTCATTTAGAAAAAATAAAGATGTCGTAATGTTTTTTTCCCCCCGCAAACATCCTTTCTGAATTTAAATGTAATCCAAGAAGTAATCATCTAGTATCTGTAGTCTGATTACAATATTTTAGCTGGTATCGTTACTGATCACAGTTTTTTGGGGGGGATAATCAGATTACATGTAACTGCTCTCGCTGTCTGTGAACATATTGTGAAGGTCCGTGAGACATTATAATAAGTGGTGTTATAAATGCCGACACACACAAGTTGAACAGCGACAGCTTCGTTTAGACCTGTCTGCCGCCTGCTTTGTTCTGGTTGAGCTAGCTGCTTGTTTCTTAATCTCGCTGCTGCATGGGTCTCCCGATGCAGATTCAACAACAATTTAAAAAAAGTAATTATGGTGACTTAATGCGATATGAGCATCTGTGCGCTTTACTAAGCACTGTCTACTCACAAACACATGCATACTGGTGCACGCGCACACACACACACACACATACACAACACGCACACATATTCAGGATATTTCAATGCAGATGAGCTTTGTGATTTAGATAAATTAACTGAAAACCCACACTAACACAGTTAAATTAACAGTATTGCACATTTCATGTAGCCTACTTTTGGCCAGCTAATAGCCTTACCACCGATCAAACAACATTATGAACTAAACATTCAAATCCTTTTGCTGCAGGATTCATTTGCTGTGACAATATAGGTCAAATTAAGATCCTACATCTGTACACACACACACAAACACAAACACACACACACACACACACACACACACACACACACACACACACACACACACACACACACACACACACACACACACACACACACACAGAGAGACACATATACAGACAATCACACACGTATCTGCTTATAGGCTGAGTCAGAGGAAGATTAGAGATAAATCAAAATGAAAAAACTAAGTGGCGGCATCAACAAAGCTGTGTGAGACACTCTGCACAAAACAGTTTTTCTTTAATAGAGCTTGCCCGCCTATGATTATATACATTAAAGCAAATCAGCGGCAACAAATAGAGGGTGTAAAAGCATGTTAAGTAGAAAAAAAAACTCACAGATGGAGAGAAAGCTTGTAGAGAAACTGGTCTAGAGGTGACGTCATTTGGTTGACATTGACTGATGTTCTTCCTCATAACCCCAGCTCTCTACTACCTGGCTTCTGACTCATTGCCAGAGGATTAGTTTGTTTCTCTCCTCAGTAGATGAGAGAGGAGCTGCTGATGCCTCCTGTCTCAAGGCTTTAGACCAACCCTGGTCTCTCTGCACTAACCAGCTGTCTCAATGAATCTCCACTGAGGCTCTCCTCCGTCCTCGTCCCCAACTACTCTTACCTCCCTCCCTTCTCCCTCCCTCCTTCTCCCTCCATTTTCCTCCCTCCCTTCCTCTTCCATCCTCCCTCTTCCCTCCCTCATTCCCTCCCTCTTCCTCCATCTTCCTTCCTCCTCCCTTCTGCTCCTCCTCCTCACTCCCTCTTCCCTCCCTATTCCCTCTTTCTCCTCCCTCCTCTCTCCGCCCTCTCTCTTCCCTCCTCCTCCTCCATCCCCACTGATCATTAATATTCAGAGTGAGACAGTGTCACACCCTGACCTTAGAGATCCTTTTTATGTCTCTATTTGGTTTGGTCGGGGTGTGATTTGGGGTGGGTATTCTATGTTCTATTATTTGCATTTCTATATTTTGGCCGGGTAGGGTTCTCAATCAGGGACAGCTGTCTATCGTTGTCTCTGATTGAGAACCATACTTAGGTATCCCTTTTTCCCACCTGTCTTTGTGGGAGGTTGACTTGGTTTATGGCACTTAGCCTTTAGCTTCGCGGTTTGTTTTGTAGTGTTTATTGTTTTGTCGGCGTATTCACTTAAATAAAATAAAATGTACGCTCACCACGCTGCACCTTGGTCCAGTTCTTTCAACGGCCGTGACAGACAGGGCAGGACAACATATTCCCCTCCTGATTCCCCTGCTGGGAGGAGGAGAGGAGAGGTGCACACTAGCCCTCCAGCTCACCACTAGTCCAGAAAGGCAACACAGAGGTCTCCAAAGTCTGGATTTGTGCATGCTTAGGGGAGTAACGGACCCAGAACAGTGTTTGGTGAACGTGAGGGAATAAGATGAGGGAGTGGGTGTTAGAATTGGGTGGATGGGGATGGTTTTAGGTTGGCTAAGTCAGTGTGGAGCTAGAGAGCTTTGACAGAGCTTACAAAGCAGTACAATAGATGTGTGTTGTCTGTTCCCAGTAAGGGTTCCCATACCTGTGGCTAACAGCGGCAGAATGAGGTTTGATCTATTTATTTATTTTGATTTATTCATTGTGGTTAGCAGCGGGAGTAATGGGGAAATGTGCAATCAAAAGGATGAGCCTGCCTGAGGTATGTCTGTTCTCACTGTGATATCACCCCCTACTCTCTTTCCCTCTCCCCCTCCATATCTCCCTCTCTCTCTCCCTACTCCTCTCTCTCTCTTTCTCTCTCTTTCCTTCTCTCTTGCTCTCTCTCTCCCCCTCGTTCTCCCTTACACTATCCCTCCCCTCCTCTCTCTCCCTCTTTCTCCCAACCTACCTCCCTCTCCCTCCGTCTCGTTCTCTCTCTCTCTCTCTCTAACTGAGTGATGCTATCTCTTGCTGTGCTCTACACCTGTTGTTGTTTCATTTTGCCACTGACATCTGTGACACATATCTGCACAGTGCGTTTAGCTTGGGAGGAAGAAAGGGGAATTAGTCCTGCATCACAGAGAGATCAAACAATGAGACCTGTATTAATTTCACCAGATCTGGCACTGGACCCCACGACACTCACACAGCCTGCCAACTGCACTCATGGAATCCAGCAATTAACTAAGACCTCTGCACTGACTGCCCTGTGTGTGTGTGTGTGTGTGTGTGTGTGTGTGTGTGTGTGTGTGTGTGTGTGTGTGTGTGTGTGTGTGTGTGTGTGTGTGTGTGTGTGTGTGTGTGTGTGTGTGTGTGTGTGTGTGTGTAACCAAACCTCTCTTTCTCTCTGTCCCTTTCACTCTCAGATTCATTTACAGTATATATCTCTCCTGATCCCTCTCTTTTTCACCACTTCTCATTTCAACCAACCCCTTCTTCCCTCCCTGCCTTCTCCTCTCTTTCTCTCTCTATCTCCATCCCTGCCTTCTCTTTACTCACTATGTTGCTGTGGAAGGCATCTGTCCTGCCATGGTTGTGTGCTGAATATGATTTCAGAGGCTCCTTTGAAAGTGTGAGTTTTATTAGACTTTGATATGTTCCCTGGGCTCCAGCGTGGCCCTAGCCAAACTCTCCCCAGATCTGAGCTGCCGAAGGCAGGCTTTGAAGTGACTCCTTTCCCCCCCTCTCCTCCACCCTGCCCTCTCTCTCTCTCTCTGCACTGCTAACCCACAAAACACTGAATGGTAATGTGAACACTCCTGCCACTTCCAATATCCCTTCTCCTCACTGGAGCCAGTCTAGAGAAGGAGAGAGAGAGATAGGAGGGGGGAGAGAGAGAGGTAGGAGGCGGAAGAAGGAGAGAGAGAGATAGGAGGGGGAGAAGCAGAGAGAGAGCGAGAGAGAGAGCGAGAGAGAGAGGGTTGTGAGGGACATATACTACAGTACTCATACTATGGTCTATTTGTCTTCATGGTTGGTTTGTTTATGTCATATTTCGTTTTACTATGAGAGATGATATTAAATCTCTGAAGTAGCTTGTTCATTTCATACTGTATAGCTTTAAGGGCTCTGTCACTACACACAAGAGGAACGTATTGTTCAAGTCAGGTAGTTCATGTCAGTGGCTCAACGCCAAATAAAACAATATTCAATAGTCAACTTTTGGGTGATATTCCCATAAATAACATAATCAACACTTGTGAAATTAATGTCATCTAACTGTATAGTGTTTATACTACCACTGTAGGCTTTGATAGACATTGAAGGGTACACAGAGGGACAGTAACAGGGTTCTCAGAAGTCAAACATGTCATTGTTACATTTTATTGGTGTTTTGTTTGCGGTTAGAGTTAGTTCCCTCTCCACCAATACCTTTAGATTTGTGACTATCGGAATTATCAGCCTCACACCATTGCCCTGTGCGCGTCCCACACGCACACACTTTCTCACACACACACACACCAGACATGAAATACTGTATGTATTAGCAAGTTTGTGTGTGTGTGCGCGCATGTGCATATTAGTCAGTCTGCTGTCGTCTCCAGTGGAGCCTGGTTCGCATCTGTCAGAGACTATATCAGTGATGGACTGCTAAGACAGCGTCCTCTGTGTCATCTCTACAGAATAGGATCATTTATTTAATAAGAGCCCTACTAGTTCTGCTCTACTTCACTCCACTTCTCTTCACACCATTTTGATTAGCATCATTATGGTCAACTCACTGCAGCTTTCATCACGTACAGTAGACGTACATGCATATTTAGTGTGTTATTCAAAGGACCAGTCATGGGTTCAACTAGTATTTGTTTCCTTTCAAATACTTTAGCTGCGCTTAATTGAGCTCGTCTGGCTCAATGTGCCACCCATCTGGGACTCCAGTATAATCAAGTTCTCAAAGTATTTCAGTGAAGACAAATACTATTTGAACCCAGGTCTGAGAAGCAGCCTGCCTTTCTGTGCATGTGTGCCTCCCAGGCCTGTCTGTGTGTGATTGCCTGTGTGAATGCTTAAACACAGCCATCACTCCGCTGTGTACCTTTAGGTGGACAGTCCCTTTTTATCATATTGATGGATAGATTGAGCCTCCACTTTCCCCCCACCCCTGATTTATTTGGACTTTATACCTCATTTCAAATTCCCGTTGACGCTACATAACTTCAATATGTAACCAATTTCCAGGCGGGAAATTCCACGCACAATTACCCTTCGCTATTTCAAGTGAATTTCTGCACCCCGGATATCGTGGCACCATACATATGGAAAAGGATTAACGTCAATCTGTTCTTTGACCTACATTCTGTCTTATTCTTCCTCTCAAGAATTTACTCACTTTACATTTTCTTGTTTAGATATTTGCACCAATTTCACAATTATGTACTGTGCTAGTGATGAGTGTAGTGTGTGTGTTAAATTGTATTATATCAGTGTGTATTTGTGTCTGATTACATCAGGGATGTTGTCATGGGGGGTAGAGTAGAGGGAGAGAGAGAGAGAGTGGCTGTGGTAGTTCTATGCTCTAACAGCAGAGTGGGAGCATGATCATGAGGCTCACCATAGGCAGCTATTAACAAACGTAGATGTTCACAGAAACATTCATGTTTTTAAGGCTGAAGACATTGGATTGTATTAACTGTGTAATGCTTCACACTCTGGGTTCTCTCTCTACCGTTCCCTTCTCTAACCCATCAGGCTCTTCTTCTCTAACCCATCAGGCTCTTCTTCTCTTCTCTACCCCATCAGTCTCTTATTCTCTAACCCATCAGGCTCTTCACCTCTTCTCTACCCCATCAGTCTCTTATTCTCTAACCCATCAGGCTCTTCTTCTCTAACCCATCAGGCTCTTCTTCTCTTCTCTACCCCATCAGGCTCTTCTTCTCTAACCCATCAGGCTCTTCTTCTCTTCTCTTACCCATCAGTCTCTTCGTCTCTAACCCATCAGGCTCTTCTTCTCTAACCCATCAGGCTCTTCTTCTCTAACCCATCAGTCTCTTCTTCTCTAACCCATCAGGATCTTCTCTTACCCATCAGGCTCTTCTTCTCTGCTCTACCCCATCAGTCTCTTCTTCTCTAACCCATCAGGCTCTTCTTCCTTAACCCATCAGGCTGTTCATATCTTCTCTAACTCATCAGGATCCTCTTCTCTTCTCTAACCCATCAGGATCTTCTCTAACCCATCAGTCTCTTCTTCTCTTCTCTAACCCATCAGGCTCTTCTCTAACCCATCAGTCTCTTCTTCTCTTCTCTAACCCATCAGGCTCTTCTTCTCTAACCCACCAGGCTCTTCTTCTCTTCTCGAACCCATCAAGCTCTTACTCTCTTCTCTAACCCATCAGGCTCTTCTTCTCTTCTCTATCCCATCAGTAACTTCTTCTCTAACCCATCAGGCTCTTCTTTTCTCTAACCCATCAGGCTCTTCTATTCCTCTCGAACCGTCAAGCCCTTTTTCTCTTCTCTAACACATCAGGGCCGTCTTCTCTCTAACCCATCAGGCTCTTCTTCTCTTCTCTAACCCATCAAGCTTCCCTTCTCTTCTCTAACCCATCAGGCACTTCTCTCTTACCCATCAGGCTCTTCTTCTCTAACCCATCAGGCTCTTCTTCTCTTCTCTAACCCACCAGTCTCCTCTTTTCTTCTCTAACCCATCAGTCTCTTGTTCTCTAACCCATCAGTCTCTTCTTCTCTTCTTTAACCCATCAAGCTTTTCTTCTCTTCTCTAACCCATCTGTCTCTTCTTTTCTAACCCATCAAGCTCTTATTCTCTTCTCGAACCCATCAGGCTCTTCTTCTCTTCTCGAACCCATCAGGCCCTTCTTCTCTAACCCATCAGGCTCTTCTTCTCTTCTCGAACCCATCAGGCTCTTCCTCTCTTCTCTAACCCATCAGTCTCTTCTTTTCTTCTCTAACCCATCAGTCTCTTCTTTTCTTCTCTAACCCATCAGTCTCTTCTTTTCTTCGAAAACCCATCAGTCTCTTCTTTTCTTCGAAAACCCATCAGTCTCTTCTTTTCTTCGAAAACCCATCAGTCTCTTCTTCTGTAATCCATCAGGTTCTTCTTCTTCAGCCCATCAGTCTCTTGTTCTCTACCCCATCAGGCTCTTCTTCTCTTCTTTAACCCATCAGGCACTTCTTCTCTTACAAATCAGAATCTTCTTAGCTTCTCTACCCCATCAGTCTCTTCTTCTCTTCTCTAACCCGTCAGGATCTTCTTCTCTTCTCTAACCCATCAGGCACTTCTCTCTAAGCCATCAGGTTCTTCTTCTCTAACCCATCAGGCTCTTCATCTCTTCCCTAACCCATCAGGCTCTTCTTCTTTTCTCGAACCCATCAGGGGCTTCTTCTCTACCCCATCAGTAACTTCTTCTCTAACCCATCAGGCTCTTCTTCTCTAACCCCTCAGGCTCTACTTCTGTCACCCATAAGGCTCTTCTTCTCTTCTCTAACCCATCAGGCACTTCTCTCTAACCCATCAGGCTCTTCTTCTCTTACCCATCAGGCTCTTCTTTTCTCTAACCCATCAGTCTCTTCTTCTCTTCTCTAACCCATCAAGCTCTTCTTCTCTTCTCTAACCCATCAAGCTCTTCTTCTCTTCTCTAACCCATCAAGCTCTTCTTCTCTAACCCATCAGGCTCTTCTTCTCTTTTCTAAGCCATCAGGCTCTTCTTCTCTAACCCATCAGGCTCTTCTTCTCTTCTCGAACCCATCAAGCCCTTCTTCTCTAACCCATCAGGCTCTTCTTCTCTTCTCTAACCCATCAGGCTCTTCTTCTCCTTTCTAAGCCATCAGGCTCTTCTTCTCTAACCCATCAGGCTCTTCTTCTCTTCTCGAACCCATCAGGCTCTTCTTCTCTAACCCATCAGGCTCTTCTTCTCTTCTCTAACCCATCAGGCTCTTCTTCTCTTCTCTAACCCATCAGTCTCTTATTTTCTTCTCAAACCCATCAGCCTCTTTTTCTTTAATCCATCAGGTTCTTCTTCTTCAGCCCATCAGTCTCTTGTTCTCTAACCCATCAGGCTCTTCTTCTCTTCTCTAACCCATCATGCTCTTCTTCTCTTCTCTAACCCGTCAGGATCTTCTTCTCTTCTCTAACCCATCATGCTCCTCTTCTCTTCTCTAACCTGTCAGTCTCTTCTTCTCTCCACTGCTCATGGAATGTTAGTGTCTGTTTTACAGATCCGCTTGTTAGAGTATAGTCTATAGTCTAGATTCACTCAGACCAAATGGATGAGACTAACCCATGTCAGAACTAAAATACATTTTCTGAGTCACCACTTTCCTAAAAATCATTCATTGTAAAACATGAACAAGTAATTTCATAATAAACCAACAAAAACAAAGACCACCCACCTGGCACAGGCATCAATTCAATGTCTATTCCACATTGGTTCAATGTAATTTCATTGAATTCAACCAGTGTGTGCCTAGTGGACAGCTACATTCTGCTTTGGTCCTTTGGCAACCAAAAGGCAACACAAAAACCATGTAGATCCCCAAGTTGTCTTTAAAACATTTCTGTGTGGGCTGTAAGCTCAGTAGTTGTACTGTATAACCCTGGACCAAAATATATACTTCTTCCTGCCCACTGGTGAGCTACGAGACTGAGGGATGGCATCCTGACTGAGACATTATGTTCAGCCTATTGCTCTCCAGACCTTTGTCTGGTACCTCTCTGTCTGTTACCTCTCTGTCTGCTACCTCTCTGTCTGCTACCTCTCTGTCACACCCTGACCTTAGATATCCTTTTTATGTCTCTATTTTGGTTTGGTCAGGGCGTGAGTTGGGGTGGCATTCTATGTTTTGTGTTCTATGTTTTCTATTTCTGTGTGTTTGGCCGGGTGTGGTTCTCAATCAGAGGCAGCTGTCTATCGTTGTCTCTGATTGAGAACCATACTTAGGTAACCTTTTCCCACCTGTGTTGTATGGGTAGTTGTTTTCTGTTTTTGTGTCTGCACCAGACAGGACTGTTTCGGTTTCGTTCGTTCTCTTTGTTGTTTTTGTTATTCAGTGTTCAGTTTTATGAATAAATCATGAACACTTACCACGCTGCGCTTTGGTCCAATGATTCCTCATCTTCAGACGACGAACGTTACAGAACTACCCACCACCAAATGACCAAGCAGCGTGGCCAGGAGAGGCAGCCCCAATAATTATTTCGGGGGGGGCACACGAGACGGTCGGCGGAGCCGAGGATGGAACCAGAGCCAGTCGGGGTGAAATTGGAGGTGAGCGAGGGGAGCGAAGCAGAGACAGTGAAGGAGTTGATGGGGAGATTGGAGGAGAGAGCTATGAGAGAGCTGCTGTGTTGGTGCATGAGGCACGACATTCGCCCTACGGAGCGTGTCCTCGAGTTGATGTCACCTGAGTCAGCTCTCCATACTCGTCCTGAGGTGCGTGCTAGCCGTCTGGTTTAGACTGTGCCAGCCCCACGCACCAGGCCTCCTGTGCGCCTTCCCAGCCCTGCACGTCTTGTGCCAGCTTGGCGCTCCAGACCTCCAGTGCGCTTCCACAGCCCGGTGAGTCCTGCGCCGGCTCTAGGCACGGTTTCCCCAGTTCGCCAAGAGAACCCAGTGCGGCCTGTTCCAGCTCCCCGCACGTGCCGGGCTAAGGTGGGCATGCAGCCAAGAGGAGCGGTGGAAGTGCTAAGCACCAGAGCTCCAGTGCTCCCCTACAGCCCGGTTCGACCTGTGCCTGCGCTCTGGAGGTGCCGGGCTAGAGTGGGCATTCAGCCTGGAAGAGTGGTGCCAAGGCTACGCACCAGATCTCCAGTGCTCCCCCACAGCCCAGTGTATCCGGTGCCTCGGCGAAGGAAGAGGCCTCCTGTATGTCTCCCCAGCCTGGTAAGTCCTGTGCCTGTTCCCAGAACCAGGTCTCCTGTGTGTTTCCCCAGCCTGGTGAGTCCAGCGTCGCCCTCCTGTCCGGAGTTGCCAGCGTCGCCCTCCTGTCCGGAGCTGCCAGAGTCTCCCTACTGTCCGGAGCTGCCAGAGTCTCCCTCCTGTCCGGAGCTGCCAGAGTCTCCCTCCTGTCCGGAGCTGCCAGAGTCTCCCTCCTGTCCGGAGCTGCCAGAGTCTCCCTCCTGTCCGGAGCTGCCAGAGTCGCCCTCCTATCCGGAGCTGCCAGAGTCGCCCTCCTATCCGGAGCTGCCAGAGTCGCCCTCCTATCCGGATCTGCCAGAGTCGCCCTCTTGTCCGGAGCTGCCAGAGTTGCCCTCCTGTCCGGGGACCGCTGCGAGGATCCCCAGTCCGGGGTCGGCGGCGAGGGTCCCCGCACATCCCGCACTAGAGCCGCCACCGCGGATAGATGCCCACCCAGACCCTCCCCTATAGGTTTAGGTTTTGCGGCCGGAATCCGCACCTTTGGGGGGGGGTACTATCACGCCCTGACCTTAGAGATCCTTTTTATGTCTCTATTTTGGTTTGGTCAGGGCGTGAGTTGGGGTGGGCATTCTATATTTTGTGTTCTATGTTTTCTATTTCTGTGTGTTTGGCCGGGTGTGGTTCTCAATCAGAGGCAGCTGTCTATCGTTGTCTCTGATTGAGAACCATACTTAGGTAACCTTTTCCCACCTGTGTTTTGTGGGTAGTTGTTTTCTGCTTTTGTGTGCACCAGACAGAACTGTTTCGGTTTCGTTCGTTCTCTTTGTTGTTTTTGTTATTCAGTGTTCAGTTTTATGAATAAATCATGAACACTTACCACGCTGCGCTTTGGTCCACTTCTTCATGCAACGATGGCCGTTACACTCTCTCTGTCTGCTACCTCTCTCTGTCTGCTACCTCTCTGTCTGCTACCTCTCTGTTTGCTACCTCTCTCTGTCTGCTACCTCTCTCTGTCTGTTACCTCTGTCTGATACTTCTCTCTGTCTGTTACCTCTGTCTGATTCTTCTCTCTGTCTGTTACCTCTGTCTGTCACCTCTCACTGTCTGATACTTCTCTCTATCTGATACCTCTGTCTGTTACCTCTCTCTGTCTGTTACCTCTCTCTGTCTGTTACCTCTCTCTGTCTGTTACCTCTCTCTGTCTGTTACCTCTGTCTGATAAGCTGTGCCGATGCTTGGAAAAACACACTCACCCTTTAATGTTTATGACCCCCATAAAGAGGCTGCTCAGACACTACAGCCTACATGTTCAGCACCCAGACACCCACTGACAGACAGACAGACAGAGTAAGCACATTTATGGTTATTGTTATTATCTGCTCTGGTTGTCTTTGTAGTCTCAGGTTTAATAGACGTTAATGAGCAGAGGGGTTGTTTTTGTTTGACACACAGCATATCAAGAATAATGTCTGCTTATCTCCATAATTAATCTTACCCGAGACTTCTCCCTTCCTCCCTCGTAAATAAAGTTTCTTCCACTCCATCAGTCGCTTGTGGGGACCTTGATTATTATGTATGTCCACAGGTGAGTCTCTCTTGTCTCCTGACTCCGTTGTCAGATGAGGCTGACGCCTTTGCCGTCATTACCCAGCCACCTGGATTCCTTTCTTCTCCCAGTCTGATGGACGGACGGGGCACAGAGAGACATCACCGCAGTAGATAAGACTCTGAATGCAATTCAAGATTGAAATTAATCACCCTGCCAACACGTAATCTCAGACTCAATGCATTTCTAATCCCAAACAATTATGACAAAGACACTCTGTATTCAAGTCTTCTACCCATCGTTGGGGCAACATCATCAGGAAGATGTCTACATAATTGCGTCTCACGGGCGGTTGGGATGTTGGGCTAAATTATGAATTATAGGACATAGATTATGAAAATGTGTCTGAAATTAGGTAAATGTCCAGAGGCTTTGTTAAAAAATTTACAGTTTTTACTCCGTCAGTTAATTGGAAAAGGACAGGGGACAGACGGTCTGAAACACACACAGCCTGGTTTCACATTTTCCCTCACAGACAAATTCACCAGTTGACCTTTCCATGAATCAAATAAAAGTGAGAGGAGGGGAAGTGAGAGTCTGGGTTTTAATTTGAGCATTAATTTCCTCTGGTCCCTGTCCCAGAGATATAAACGACCACCCAGGAATGTGTCCATTTTGGCTCTGTTGAATATTCTCTCCTGAGAGTTGGCCATCTTGGCTCAACCAGTTGCTCCTGTGGCCAGCCTCAGTCCCATTGCCCAGTTGGAGTCCTGTGGCGTGTGACAGATTGTGGAGACTAATGGGAGGGCAGGGGGAGCCAGAAGGGAGCCAGGGCTCAGATGACCGCACAGGGAGGCCCGAGGCCCAGAGGAGCTTTGCAGAGCTGGAGGGTAGGAGACATGTTGTGAGCTGGGGGACCAGACAGCCTCAGGCCAGGATACTGCAGGCATGGACATGGTCAGGATAAACAGACCAAAACATTTGACTTTCTGCCCAAAGCACTTCTGGGTTCTGTTCACTTATACTCACTTATACTTATACTCTCCTGTTCTTTTCTCCCGTCTCGTCCTTAATTCTATCCTCACTTCACCTCTTCTCTTACATCCCTTCTTCTCTCCAGGGGTTGGCTAATGTCTAAAGTCAAAGGAGGCTGAGGGAAGTGAGGGGGGCAAGGGAGGCTGTCCAGCCTGGTTTGGGCTGTGTCCTGGTGGTGCATTTGGTCAGACAGTCGGCCTGTCCGGCCTAGTTTGAGCTGCATCTGGGTGGGTATTTGGTCTGACAGTTGGCTGGCCGGCCCTACAGGTGTGGAGACACCTGTTGGCTGTAGAGGAAGCCTGGGAGAGAGCAGTGCTGCTGGGCATCAGGCCCGGTGTTGAAGTTAACAGGCTGGAGCTGTCTACTGGAGGTCTGGGCTGTACCCACTGGTCAACCAACAGCTGTCTGACTCTGTATCTACCTACCTGTTTGTTGAAGGACAGACAGAGCCAAGATCCACATCTATTTTTCATACTGGTGAGAAGAATGATGCGGTTTTCAGATGCTTGTACTGTATTCATGTAATATTTACATGGTTGCTTGCTGATGGGGGGGGAATGTATCTTTAAGCATTTCCATTTGTTTGTGGCTGCAGTCCATCACGGTGTCTTTTTTCACTATCTCTTAGCCTCTCAGCATTGGTTCAGGTTGGCACACAATAAGGATTTAAAACAATTAGAAACCAATTAGCCATCAATTAGAAAAGAGTTTCTCAAATGCTTCAGGTCAATAACATCACAGAGTGATGGAGAGAGAGGGAGAGTGAGTGAGTGAGTGAGACATTGTGTTTGAATGTCTCTCTCGCAGCTTTGTTCTCCTTAGTGTTATTAATCATCTAATACTGGTCCGCTGAGGAAGACGTCCACACACACACACACACACACACACACACACACACACACACACACACACACACACACACACACACACACACACACACACACACACACACACACACACACACACACACACACACACACACACTGACTCACAACAAAGCCACCTGTTCTTCAGAGGAAGCCTTTGTGCAGGTGTTCAAATGTATCTGAAATCAATGGGAGACCAATCACCAGCTCCCGGACACCCACACATAATTGTAGGCATATTTGAAGGGAGCTGTGAGAAACAAAGTCTCACCACATTGCATAGGAAATGCAGGCTGGCTAGGTAGACCCAATGTGTACTTTGGAAATATGTGTATTGACTGTTTATAAGATTAAACAGTGGGAGAGAGAGCAAACTGCATGTTGATCTCAAAGGCCTTTGTGTGCATAAAGCAATACTTCAAAGAGCTCAGTGTGTGGGAGTGTTATGTCTATATTATAGGAGCATTCATGGTTGCTCACATGTGTGTGTGTGTGTGTGTGTGTATCACCTGCTTGCTGTGTCGAGATCTTTGACATTTGATTTATTTGATGGAAACTGTAGCACAGAGTCAACACAATGAGACGTTCAACAGCTCAGGAGATGAATGACTCCATTCTTAATGGTTCTACAATTAGATTTTTCTCTCTTTTTTTTGGACAAATGAAGTAAAATTGCTCTGAATTCAAACCATTTGGAATTCAATTATTAAGCCTGTCAACTTCCCCTTGGCCTCAGAGCCTAATGAGTGTCTAGCCTATATTTGAATGCATTACTGTGTTGCTGCCCTAGAAGAGAGGAGCTCAGAATAGGCGATGGTGGGGTGGTGGGGGGTTACGGTTAAAAGCATGCTAATGCACTTCCCTCTCTTTCCTCTGTAGCCCTCCCCTCTTCATTAATATACATATTTAAAAAGAGAACATTATGCAAATCTCCCTGCTCCAGATTAGATTGGAAGCTATGTAATTTGGTCTGAAATATAATTCTGTACACATTAACTCTCCACCTAAGGCAAAACAGTACATTTCGACTTGGTTTAACCTAATTACATTGCAAACATTAAAACTCCATTTGAGTTGGGCTTTTTTTTTTCTTGGGGATATGAATTTTTTCTCAGGGAAATCTGCATGGCTCATGGTGTGAGGACTCATCATAGTTACTCTACTATTGGTACAACTGTTTTACCGTGACATATATAAATATCTGTATCTCGTTTATTGTAAACCTCATTGGACTGCTCTGTTACTGAAACAGAAATAGTAGATGGATAGTTCTGTGTAGCTAGGTAACAGAGAGATAACGTTTGTGAACCACAACAAACAGACTGAAACTATAGTACACTGTAATCTACCTGCAGTAAAAGATTCATGTATTTGACTAAATATGATACCAGTCAGCTCTTCGGATAATGGAATGGACAAACTAAAGGAGGGCCAACGATTCGTCAAATGAGCCGGAGAAAGATATTGAGGTAAAAAAAAAATAGAAGTCCTCATCCATCGTAGGGAGATTGTTCTGCTCTTCCAAGTCAAACAATATGTAGCTGGGAAATAGACATCCTGTCGTAGTTTTTCCTGTCTGGGATTTAACATGCTCAAACCCAAACAATGACTCCACTCATCTGCCAAGTGATATTAAATACTGTAATTGCCTGCCTGTCGGTGTCCGCTTCCCTCGCCATTCCCTCGCCCCTTCCGTTCTCCGCCTGCCATGGGGGAAACGAACACAGGCAGAAAATCCATGAGGAGGTATGAGACGGAGGTATTTTCTCTCAAGCCTGTCAGGTTTTTAAGACCTACCTTCCCTTCCCTTTGACAACCAGGGATCCACTGTAGGGTTGTCTCATTTCCTTGTGTCAATGCTGGATTTTTTAATAGGCATTTGAGGTGATTTAAGACCTTCTACAGCTTCACGTTTGACCGCTACACTTTCTCTATTGGAGGCCTCCTGGCTAAAGAGATTGGATTTTAGCATTGGGAAATAAGCTTAGCAATGAAAAAGTGTTGATTTGTGATGATATTTCATCTTGATGACTGTGGTGTGATGTACCGCTGTTTTAAAACAATACAGGAGGTTCAATTGACCCAGAGACTATTAAATCAATCGAGATTTAAACTAGGAGCGGTGCAGCATCGCCCCTCCTCTTTGAATTTGACGAAAACAAGAACACTCAATCATCTAGGCATCTTGAACAGATAGCTAAGAAGAGTTTTGGACACTGGGAAACATACGGGTTGTACATGAACAGTATCTATGGCAACTGGAGCCCAGAGTGCATGGTCTCTGTCACAACAGTCCTCCTCAGAGCCTTCTCTGTTTACGCTCAGTCACTTCCCATCAGCCTCTCTGGGGGGGCTGTGTGAGTTCACTCCCACCAGCATTCATCTCACCGTGTTCCTCCTGCTCTGAGAAGCTCTGAGATGTGTGAGAGAGTGTCAAAGTGGCGTTTGATCTCCATACATGCCCTGTGTTGTCACCTCTACCCTGTTACCACTGTCACCCCCTTCATGAAGCACGGTGAAACAGTGGCACGGACGGGCACAGAGAGACACAATCTCCCAATCCCCGCGCTCACTGTAGGTGTGTCCTACTTTAACACCGTGGCCTGCATGAAATATGCAATAGACCAGGCCATGAATATTTTACGTATCCTTGAAGACCAAATTGCTTTAAAGTTTGGATGGAGACTTTAACATAAAATGAGGGTGTCTTGAGGCAGGCGCCAAGCTGAGATTCACTCCAGGAATGTGATGTTTGAAACAGGCTTGGGTACCGTGTGTATGCTGCTAACAGCTTTTTTTATTTTTTATTACGGATTTAGCCTAAAAGAACGGGGCGGCATCATGGAAAGGATGTTGTTCGAGCCCAGGCTATAAAATGGATAATCTCTCCATTTTTGAATACCTAGTCTTTGAAGGGCTGTTGGTCTCTCTCTCTCTCTCTCTCTCTCTCTCTCTCTCTCTCTCTCTCTCTCTCTCTCTCTCTCTCTCTCTCTCTCTCTCTCTCTCGCTCTCTCGCTCTCTCTCTCGCTCTCTCTCTCTCTCTCTCTCTCACTCTCTCTCTCTCAGGGCAGCTGTAGTTGACTGATATGTTCCAATTCAAAGTTCCTCACACAGTGTCCTCAGCTGCCCCTCAATCACTGTCAATGTGAACAGTCTGAAGCCACAACAGTCGCTGCTCCTACACCTTCCCTAGCCAATAGCATGTCCTCCTAACTACATCTACGTTATGAACCCGGTTAAGTCTGACATCAGTCTCTGACTGAGATCTGCTCCTCTGACTCATGATAAAATGATAGACAGTCAAAAGGGAGTCGTGGCCTCTCGACAGTGATATCCTTAGCTTCCCGTATGAGGTCTAGCAGGTTGGAGGGGCGGTGGTAGGTGAATAGGGGGTTCACCTACCATCTCATATGAAAGGAGAAAGAAAGAAAGACAGAGAGAGAGAGAGAGAGAGAGAGAGATGGCAGTTAAATCATAGCGATGAATCACCTGAGAGACTTCAAACTATGTGAAAGTATCTGTCTGATAGATGATGGAGATGACGCCTCCATGAGCCCTGTGGGACCTAGACAACCTCGTCTTGTCAGAGTGGCAGGCCTTAACGTCAGCCATGGATTCATCATGATTATTCACCCTGCCATGTGTCTCACTGTACCCAAAAACAAAATGGCCGATAATCACTGTGCCCAGTTAGGCGGAACTTTCTGTCAACAGCGTTGGTTTGAAAATGTAATGGCGCCCAAGGTGCAGTTTTATAAGGGTTCTTCAGCAAAAATAGCACATCACTGACAATATGATATAAAATAGCTGCTCTGAAATGAGTTAAATAGAGCGGTTTTGCTAAATCTTCCCCCTACCTGCTCAATGGTATGTTGATCATGTTCCAATATTTTTGTTTTTGCTTGAAGTGCTTTCTTTTCTGCTATATTCTCTGGACATTTCACAATAGTCCCTCTCTGGTCTCCCTCCACCGGGTGTACATTAATCCAATGGGGCTTAGTATAATAGGGTGAGTTGTTCCTCAGTGGCCTCACCATCTCAAATACCAGGGAGCAGGGAGGGGACAGGGCCCAGACAGAAGCAGACAGTGGCCTCTGTTCCCCAACATCAGCCTGCAGCATTTCATTCTCTCGTTATTATTACCTCAGACAGTCCAGTGCCAGAGCACAGAGACATGCCGGCCTTTTGAAGTTCAACACTAAATCACAGTAGATCGTCTTCAAAGGGCCCGGCGCTGGCCTCCATCCTCCGCTCTTCTCTGTCCCTGATCAGGTCGCCCCTTTTTCCGTGGTCCGTGATTTCACAGCTTGTGTCACACTGTGTGTCATCGTAATGCAGACCGGAGATACTGTCATTTACACACAGGCTCCAAGGTCGGGTCGTCACCCTCTTTCATACCTTGTCTGTCTCACCTCGTCCTTGGGATTGGTTGGAACTCTCACGTTTTTGATGTCACTATATTGTTCTAAACAAGCTACCTCAGGCTGAAATGAACTGTTTGTAGGATTGTTCCCTTTTAGTTGTTGTGTTATTGCTTTACTGGACAATAGATTGTGTATTGTATTACTAGGTAGCTGGACTGCTCTTTACCATCATACGATCAGTATTGTCCAGCAAAGTATTTCAAGAAAACATGTCATTGAATATCCTTACGACACACAATTTCACTGCAGTAGCCCACTTTTCTTAAGTATATGCATAAATATTGTCTACTGTTCGTTCAAAGCTCTCTCAGTGTTTTCCCTCGGGATGAACTGTCAGTGAGTGACTGTCGGTCCCAAAGAAGATCTTTCTCTCTCTCTCTCTCTCTCTCTCTCTCTCTCTCTCTCTCTCTCTCTCTCTCTCTCTCTCTCTCTCTCTCTCTCCGTCTCTGTCTCTCTCTCTGTCTCTCTGTCTCTCTCTCTGTCTCTCTGTCTCTCTCTTTCTTGGATGGGGGATGAGGACTAGCAGCCAAATCTGTCATGGTGCCCACACTAATGCTGACGCCTGCAGAAATGTTACAGTTTCCCTGTATTGAGGATTTATTGTAATATACTGTCAACACTCCGCTGTTAAATGCGTCCTATAAAAAGTGTTAGGACAGAGGGCCTGTATATAAATGCAATGCGCCCTCATGGGAGTAGCTACAAGACCAGTGCTTCTCCGAAAATAATCCTACTTACCTCGCCATCCACCATCCTCAAACATCTGGGCTTCCCTTAATGGGCTTATTGAATGGCATTGTTTTACACTGACAGATATTGTTTGAATAGCAAAATGTTTGATTAATGGCGTTGGCTTGTCGTCGCCGCGGTTCCCTAGACAGCGGGGAAAGGGAAGAGAAGACTGCACCAAGACAGAGACGGGTCAAAGTCATTTTCAGTTTCCCCTCAGAAAGATTCAACTGCAGCTCCTCTGAGGTTTTTAGATTAGTAGGTACATGATTTATATTAACCCACTGTTGAGGAATAGTCTGTTGGTTTGACAGAACACATACTCACTGTTGGATCTCTCTGTTGTTAACCAGTCAGAGTAAGACAATGTGGGGTGGCTAGCGTCTTAACCCGACTAGAACCTGCAACTGATACACAGCAGGAGTTGGGGGATGGAGGTGTGTGGAGATTGAGTCACCCTAACCCACACACAATGTAAAGCGCTTTGAGACCTACGGTGAACACTGTGCCAATAACACAAGCCACCATTATCATTATCACTGAATGTCTACCATCCCAGCTGGGCAGTGTTGTGGCCCCTGTGGTGCTCCTCAGCAACCAATCACAAAGTAGTAAGGGGGTCTATGTTCGGGGTCTCCCACCCCATCCTAAGTGGGCGTGCCGAGCCGGCAAACATGCAGAGCCCAACAGAATGTAACACCTCCTCAACACAGGGTTAATTAAGCTTCACCTCGCTCCGATTTACGATTTAGCGGGAGAAGGCTCCGGCCATAAGTCATGTCAAACAGGGGGAGGAGAAGAGGAGAAGAGACACGGCTCCGGAACATGTCCGTATTCTTAATCTTAATTAAACACACCCAGCTCTCTTCTCTAGCAGGCACACGCTTCATTTGAACCATCCGCTCTTTGGGATGGAGGAGAGAGAGAGGGATGGAGCGAGGGATGGAGGAGAGAGAGAGGGATGGAGGAGAGAGAGAGGGATGGAGCGAGAGAGAGGGGCATGGAGAAAGTGCTGCACAGCACATTGTGGGGCTAAATCTATAAAGGGAATCGCTGAGTCGTCGATTAAAGCTGGTTACTGAGGCAGTTTAGGTGCAACCCTGGACATCCTCCCTCTGTTCCAAGGATGAGGGGAAGGAGGGAGGAGAGGAGGTGGAGTAGGAGCAGGGGTGGTAGGAGTGAGGAAGGTGGGGTTGGGGGGGGTGATAGTTAAAATACAGGTTGCTGCTGGATATTATTTGTCATGTTGTGCAACATATTGCTGAAATCATCACCATGGATACATGCTCTGCAATTTCCTTTGGATCCTCAGGCTCGTCTCTCCCTGGGAAAACAAAGAGGATGAACAAAAACTACCTCAAAGCAGCTGCACTTCCTTAAATCCATAACCTGACAAAATAACTTGCAGACTCAATGCTCGGCCATACCTGCTAGCCCTGTGTAAATAGCGCCACTCACAGACATACTGACTCTGGAAACACCATGTTGTAATGCAGAAGGAGTCGTCAGTCACAGGGGCCATGACAGGGCCAACTTCTTTCTGTGGGATTTTATGGTAATGTGAACTTTTTGCTGGATCCATACTTGGCAAACATTAGAGGAGTCTTAGGGGAAGACATGGCCCATTCTGTTATTGTGTGTTCTCTCACCCCGAGCGATCGCTCAGGCGGCCACACAGCCCCCACGAACACAGCCCCCTCCCCCCCGGTTGTTTTCCACTAGTGCTACTGTTGTTTGACATGTGGCCACAACTCCCCTCTATGAGCATCTCAAATATTCATCCACATATTTGCATTTAATAACATTTAAACAGAGAGCATTGGTATTCATATGAGTCACGTGTTGGCATTCACAGCACTGCTGTTTGTTTGTGTGGTATGGATGACAGAAATGCTCTCTCTCTCTCTCTCTCCCTCTCTCTCTCTCTCTTTCTCTCTCTCTCTCTCACACACACACACAAACTGACCTTCCTTTCTCCTCTGTAAAGTTTTCACAGAATATACATTCCCTGATGGCCAACAACAATAATATGGCCCAACAGAATAAAGCCTTGAAGTGAGCTTTGTATCTTCATAGACAACATTAAACCTAAACCCAATTCAAATCCACTGGACTTTGTACTGTTTGGAAGTATTAAATCTGAAACACATTAAGAATTCTACTCTACAACATCTTAAAAGAAAGGTCTCAGTAATGCCAGAGCCGTGCCTGAATAATCACGTCAGAATTAATAAATGGAGATTTGAATGAAGAATAAAGGTGTTGGAGGAGAATATCCTTTTTTGGGGGGGGACACCCACCCACTTACCCACCTAGGAGCCAATACCCTCCCACCTCCTCTCTCTTCTGGTCAATAGACGAAGCTACCTAAAAAGCAGTGAGGAAGGTAGATGTAAGGCCTGGTCTGACTGGAGCTAAAGGCCACTGGAATGACATTTCACTGCCACTCCACTGATTCATTGGAAGCACAATAGTCTGCCTTGTTCCCAACCCCTGCTGCTCTCCCTCTATTCATATAAAGGTTGATACATTCTTATAATTCCCTCCTCCAAAATGGCTGCCCAAACACAATGCAATGCCAGGCATTTGTGCTGTTGTTTGCAGGGGAGACATTGTGCTGGCTTGGTTAGCGGTTGGGCTGGCATTCAGCGGAAATACCGCAACAGATTTTGATATTTTAGCTGTAAGAGTGGAGGTGACATTTTCCCTCATGTAGCAGCCAATGGATTTTTGGAGAGAGAGAGAGAGAGCTCACATTCACAGAATCACATCAGTGTGATTTCTTTTTCCTGGGGGAACAATCGTTGCCTAGTGCTGTTTTAGAACACTGAATTCATGAGGTGTTTATAAACATTGTATACAGACACTGCAATGCTTTTTCTCAATCAATAACTGTGTTTCTGACAAACAAACCCCTGACTGTCAATTGTATTTTGGCATATTATTATTTCCTTAACATTCCACATAATTTTTGGGACAATTTGTTTATGCCGCCAAACAGCTTATATCTCCCATCCCAACATACAGTGCCTTCGGAAAGAATTCAGATCCCTTTTTCCACATTTTGTTAGGTTACAGCCTAATTCCAAAATTTATTAAATCATTTTTTTCCCCTTATCAAGCTACACACAATACCCCTGCAGATCCTCTCAAGCTGTCAGGTTGGATGGGGAAAGTTGCTGCACAGCTATTTTCAGGTCTCTCCAGAGATGTTTGGTCAGGTTCAAGTCAAGGCTCTGGCTAGGCCACTCAAGGACATTCAGAGACTTGTCCCGAAGCCAATCCTGCTTTGTCTTGGCTGTGTGCTTAGGGTCGTTGTTCTATTGGAAGGTGAACCATCTCCCCGATCCGAGGTCCTGAGCGCTCGGGAGCAGGTTTCCTCAAGGATCTCTCTGTACTTTGCTCCGTTCATCTTTGCTTTGATTCTAACTAGTCTCCCCTTCCCTGCTGCTGAAAAACATCCCCACAGCATGATGCTGCCACAACCATGCTTTACCGTAGGGATTGTGCCAGGTTTCCTCCATACATGACGCTTGGCATTCAGGTCAAAGAGTTCATTCTTGGTTTCCTCAGACCAGAGAAAATTGTTTCTCATTGTCTGAATGGTCTTTAGGTGCTTTTTGGCAAACTCCAAGTGGGCTGTCATATGCCTTTGACTGAGGAGTGGGTTCCGTCTGGCCACTCTACCATAAAGGCCTGATTGTTGGAGTGCTGCAGAGATGGTTGTCCTTCTGGAAGGTTCTCCCATCTCCACAGAGGACCTCTAGAGCTCTGTCAGAGTGACCATCGGGTTCTTGGTCACCTCCCTGACCAAGGCCCTTCTCCCCCGACTGCTAGGTTTGGCCGGGCGGCCAGCTCTAGAAAGAGTCTTGGGGGTTCCAAACTTCTTCCATTTAAGAATCATGGAGGCTACTGTGTTCTTGGTGACCTTCAATGCTGCAGACATTTTTTAGTACCCTCCCCCAGATCTGTGCCTCGAGACAATCCTGTTTCGGAGCTCTACGGACAATTCCTTCGAACTCATGTCTTGGTTTTTGCTCTGACATGCATTGTCAACTGTGGGACCTTTTATAGACAGGTGTGTACCTTTCTCAAATCATGTCCAGTCAATTGAATTTACCACAGGTGGACTGCAAGTTGTAGAAACATCTCAATGATGATCAATGGAAACAGGATGCACCTGAGCTCAATTTCGAGTCTCATAGCAAATACTTATGTAAATTAGGTATTTTAGTTTAGTTTAGCTTATTAATTCGACCATTTAAAAAAACAAGCACACATAAAACTTAAAAGCCATACATGCACATGAATAAAATCATTGAGGATAACACACAATAAAGTTTTGGACTTGCATTGGGGTCCTCTTGAGACAAGATGGCTAGACAAGATGGAACACAGTATGGCAGTGACATTTGTGACTGACCGCCTTGATTCGGTCTAGTGTAGCGACATTTGAAATTGCGTTTTTTACTTTGGATAAAAGCAGAGACACAGAGCTACAAAATGATATTTCATACACCTCATTTGAGGAACAATGGGGAAGTAATTCTGCTTTGTGAGTTGATTAACTTGTAACCTCACTTTTGAGAAAATGGCCTGAATGTTTTGGTACCTACTGGAAAGCTCTCACTTGTCTACACCCATTCAGCATTGTTCACACCCTCTTAGGCCAGCCCCACCCATCTCTTTAAGGATTCACACGTGAGGTCATGTACTAACCAGTGAGTAGTGTAGTAAAGATTAAGACTTAAAGTGGTAAAAGTAGTAGCCTACAATAAAGGAAAAATTCCAGGTAAACTGATGGGTCATGTGAAAGAAATGTTATATCCCCCAGCCACATATTGCTAAGTGGATGGGTCTCTACGGGAGGTGTAAATGGTACAGACAAATGGTTACTTGCATAGTAGCAATATCAGAAACAGAAAGTGTCAATATAGAGAAAATACTAAACAGTATGTACAAGAACAATATCAATAACGATATCAGAAATAGATGAGGTAGTTATATGCATACTATCAGGGGTAAAGTGGCTGAGCAGCAGGATATTTTTTTTTATAGTAGCAGCAACATATGGCGTGTTAGGAGAGAGTCGTTTGAATAGAGGCACTGCTGATAGTGCTGATGACTAGGAACTCGCCCCTAGCGATGAACTGGTCCGTTCGAACCACGCATGAACAAGAGAATCTATCCCCAAGCCATAAGACTGCTGAACAATTCATCAAATGGCCACCGGACTATTTACATTGACCCCCCCCCCCCCCCCCCCCCAATCATTGTTTTGTACACTGCTGCTACTCACTGTTTATTATCTATGCATAGTCACTTCACCCCTTCCTACATGTACAAATTACCTTGACTAACCTATACCCCCGCACATTGACTCGGTACCGGTACCCCCTGTATATAGCCTCGTTATTGTTCTTTTATTGTGTTATTTTGTATAATATTTTACTTTAGTTTCTTTGGTAAATATTTTCTTAGCTCTTTCTTGAACTGCACTGTTGTTTAAGGGCTTGTAAGTAAGCATTTCACGTTAAGGTCTACACTTGATGTATTCGGCGCATGTGACAAATAAAGTTTGATTTGATTTGATTTGATCTATATTCAGAGAGGCTGTTTCTGTCCTGCCCTTGACTTTGGTGCGGGGCATGTGATGTTCATGGTCTCTTCATCGCAAAACTCCATGATCTTCTCAAAAAAATAAGTTTGTCTAGCTGTGTCCAGTCCAGGTGGTGCTTGTACAGGCAGACCATCTATAGGAGGAAGGATGTCAGCTTTGCGCAGCAGTTGAAACCTGGTCCCGACTGAGCCGGGACCGAACGCTCTTTGGCGACAACAACAACAGGCTCCAGACCATAGAGGATGTAAAACAGGAAATAACAAAAAACATGATGTGTTGATGAATAAAAGTAGTGCCAATCATGTTGGAGGTAAATGAAATAATCAAAACGTGTTGTTTATGCTTTACATGCCAAGTGTTGTCATCGATTCCTTGTAGAGATGCCACACCGCTGCTTTTGTCACATGTGATGGCAGCAGCTTTCCACCAAGTGTTTGTGTCCTGGGTGGTGTCCTGGTAATACTATTGCATTATCCTCTGCGTCGTTGTTGATGAAGTTCACAACTCGCTGCAGCTTCAGGGGTAACTTCTGCTTGCTTGGGCCAGCTCTCTTTTTGATGGGAGGCATGAGACCATTCTCCTTGTTTGACTGGTGGAAGAGAGTCAGGCGTGTTCTACAGACGCTGAAAGACAAATTTCAGATACAAATATTTTGGCATTATTATACAATAGATAGCCGTAATCACCGTCAGACACACCTGGCTAACTTGATGGGTCATGTAATTATCTGGCAAAGTGGAGTCTTTTGTTTAGACATGCAAGCTAAACAATGAACCATAATCCTAATCCACAGAGTACTAGCAATAAAAAACAGATTGTCATAGCTTGCTAAAGTTAACCAAATAGGTTAAATGTTAGCTAGTTAGCTAGCTAACATTAGGCTATAAGTAGCAATGCAAAATGCTATTCTGAGATAACATTTTTACACACAGATCATAAATGTAATGTTAGCAAAGCGAGCCAGCCATCTAACGTCAGCCAGCTAGCTAACAGTATCATTTAATGAAAGGGGTTGCAGTCTGCCGTGAAGTGTTCATCCATGTATACGGGTAATCGTCTTGCTACATTTTCAGATATTATACTTTTCTAATTTAGTCAGGAAGTATTTTTTTTATTGCAAGTTAAAGCTTGCTGTTAGCTAGCTAGCTAAGGTTAGGTGTATGATCTGTGTAGTGATATTATTCGTATCTCAGACCATTTGCATTGCTAGTTATAGCCTAATGTTAGCTAGCTAGCTAATTACTTGTCTAAATAAAAGACTCCCACTATGCAAGTAACCATTTCAATGTACCATTAAGACCTTCTGTATCCTGTGCATGTGACAAATAAACTTTTATTTGATATAGTGTGTGTTTACCAGAGATGGTAATGTGAAGAACAACATGACCTGCATCAAAGTCAAATTAGGATATAACATTAGGCCAACGAGACAGTGTCCAAGTTCTAAAAATCTCTGGTAGAATACCTTGATTTTATTTCGTCACACTCACAACTGTAAGAATTTTCTGTAATTATCTCGCCATTAACTTGCAATTAATGATCTTGTTGCGAGTTTATTTTCCTGTAATTAGGTAAAGTTAAGACGTTGTCAGCTATATGATAAGGTCATTATTTGAACTGAATTATTCAAACGACAAGTTTGATGTCAGACGACAATAGAATGTTGATGATGTCACTGCGACAACTACAGACATGTCGATAGACGAGGTATAAACCAGCCTTTAGACTTGAAATGTTGGGTTGTTTAGTACACAATCGTACTCACTCTGTTTAGCAAATGGCCTCACGTGAATCCTTAAAGAGAGGGGTGGGGCTAAGGCTTAAGAGGGTGTGAACAATGTTGAATGTGTGTAGACAAAGAGGAGCTCTCCAGTAGGTGTACCAAAACATTCAAGTGCCATTTTCTCAAAACTGGGGTTGCAAGTTTATCAACTTTCAAAGCATAAATACTTTCCCATTGTTCCTCAACTGTAGTGTGCGATATACAATTTTCTAGCTCTGAGTTTCTACTTTTATCCAATGTAAAAAACATAATTTCAAGTTGTACAAACACACCACTCAAGTTACCGTAGGACATTGACAATCCAGTTATGCGAGTGCTGCCGTTGAACCAAGGTGTTATGCCTAAAGTCAGTACTGTAGATAGCTACAATACGTGGGCATGCCTGGACTGGTGAGGAGGCGCCTCTGTCCTCGTCCTAATCCCCTTAACAAGGTGTTCATCATGGTGGTGTCAGGGGGAGCAGCAACACAAATACACACAACGTGCTGTAACAGTTTCATACCACCACAAAGCCTGTTAATGAGTCGATATCTAGGCAAGACAAACAGGCAGTGTTTAGTTTGTTCCGGGGGCTAAACTGTATGGAGGTGGTGGTGGTGGGTGGAGGGGGTGTATATGAGGATAATCAGAATCATGAATAATTAGTCAACCCGGGCTGAGGATGGATGAACACAGCCGCCATACATGACCTTCAGAAGAGGTCCAAGGACAGGCAACATGGCATTGTAGCTACAGGAGGTCTTTCATGGTAAAAGGAAACTCTTGTGTTCCTCAGGAACAAAGAGGGAGGCCATTTTATATGAAATATGTGAGGAAAATATGAAATACATGATCTCATTTCAGTGTTTACGTTTATTAAACTGTTTAAACTGTAATTTCTTCACCATATAAGGATTTTTGAAACTGTCGCTTTAGATAATAGATGGACAGAAGGTCGATGGATAAACTGCATTATCTAACGAGCTCAGTGATGTCATGGTGAGTGATAGAAAATATTTTTTAAAGGAAAATGACCACAACTAAAGAGGTCCGATTTAAACTGATCCCTTTTTAACAACCCCTGGTTTGTATAAAGAAAAAAAATCCATATGTGTGTTTTTGAATAAGATCTCTCCCTGCAACGCCCAGTGTAAGCCAGTGTGCAGTCTAATCTCTTGGCTTTTGTCAGTTACTGGGGCTTGTTTGGCTGGAGTTAAGTGAATAGCAGCTCAAGTGCAGCGCATTTAGCCTGAATCTTGCTTTCCAAAGGGAAGGCAGAGGGGGGGAAACCCTAAGTAGCTTTAGAAAAGCGATTGAGTTTCATACAGCGTTTTTTGAGAAAGCTGCGTACAACATCTAGCGAGGAAAACAAACAAAAAGTCCACATAAAAGAAAAGAAAAAGATCCATTGACTCGCTTACACAGACACATTTGAAACGTTCACCCATTGATGCTTTTTGTCATTCAGACAAATGTACTGTATGTGACAGCTCTTAACAGATGGACAACATTCTTTCTGAGTTTGGATTTTTAATGAGATGAACTACTGTAGTAGGTGTGTTCCTACGTGTATTTAATGACTATTTAGAACATTGTGGAACCAAATGTGATCACTGAGAGTTATGAAGACGACAGCTGTACTTTCATTGTTGTTGCATTGTCGAGAAGGAACCCGCAAGTAAGCGTTCCATTTAAGTACAGCCATTACCTCCATTGATTATCGAATGAAAACATGTCCAGTACAATCGAATCCCCACTTTGTTTCCTAATTCTACAGTTACTACCATGGCTTGATGACTTGTCCAGTTTGGGAGCGTGGCTAAAATGCTACTTTACATGCCAGTCTTTTATAAAGCAACTGCAGACGATAGTTCCATGCTGTTCTTGGTGATTCTACAACAGCGCTTTTCCACTAAAACAATGGTTCTCCGTGGTTATTACACAGGGCGCAATTTTTTACACACAGCAGAAAATATCAAATCAAATCCAATCAAATGTATTTATATAACCCTTCTAACATCAGCTGATATCTCAAAGTGCTGTACAGAAACCCAGCCTAAAAACCCAAACAGCAAGCAATGCAGGTGTAGAAGCACGGTGGCTAGGAAAAACTCCCTAGAAAGGCCAAAACCTAGGAAGAAACAAAATAAGCGTCTCCGTAGAGATAAAACCCATCAAATCTCAGTTAGACGTAATTGCTCTGTTTGCATTTGATGGACAGGAGGAGAGTGGCAGCATACAAATGTCTGTGTTACCAACTCTGTTTGAAAGTCTATTTCACCTGGAAAGGATCCTGCTTTAATGCCAGTGAATATTCTCCTGGGACTGACGCCTTATTGTGATCATCTGGGCTGCGATACAAGATAACAATAACGTTCCTCTCTCAAATCATGGACCAGCCACAGCTGGAGCCAAGAAATGGTTGTCAATTGTTCGGCTTGCATTGCTGAGAGTGTACGACGAATGACGAAACCTCGACGTGGCCGGACAGTGGATTTCAGCTCAGATTGAAATTAAATTGGTCATGTATGTGCAATCACTACAGTGGACTGTGAAATCAAAAAGGCGAAAGCATTGTAATAGTGCAAATATTGGCCCTGGATGCACTTTTTTTACATGATGATAAAGAGCTTTCTAGTAGGCGGAAATAAAAGCAACATTAGAACATGTGGAGGCTCCGCTGTTCTATTGTAACTAGCTAATCAGGCACCGTATTCAAAATAGCACAGATTGACTTAATCGTGTGTGTGTGCGTGCGTGTGTGTGTGTGTGTGTGTGTGTGTGAAGTTTCTGAGGGAACAGAAATTCCCCATCTCACTGAATAATGGATCAGGAGCATCTGGCTGGTTTTCTGAGTTCCTGATTGATAAAAGAGGGAGGAGAAAGAGGAGAGAGAGAGGGGAAGAGAGAAGAGAGAGACGGAGAGGAGAGTGAGGAGAGAGAGGAGGAGAGTAAAAGAGGGAGAGAGTGGGAGGTCCAGAGAGGACACTGAGGGATCAAGGGAGTAGGGAGAGGGAGAGAGCGGGGGGCCAGAGCGACTGGAAGACAGAGGGGGAATGAGGGAGTAGAGAGAGAGAGAGAGGAAGGATGTGGGGGGCTAAGTGAGCGAGAGTGAGAGAGAGAGAGAGCGACAGAATGACAGAGGGAAGAGGTGAAGTTTTAGCGAGAGGAGCTGTGGGGCTAAGGAAGATGCCGTTTTGTCTGTCTCCTCCTTCATCTGAAAATATCAGCCATGGTGCAATCTCTCTTCTCCTCTCTCCTCTCTCTTCCCAGCCTACAGGGGAGCAGGCAGCAGCCACATACAAGGAAGCATTTACTCTGTGAAGAACACACTGCTGATACATATAGCCATGAGTAATGCAGATGGTAAATATCACAGATTGACTGAAGTGTGTGTGACTGTGTGGGTCTGTGTGTCTGTGTGGGTGTCCGTGCGTGTCTGTGTCTGTTTGTGTGTCTGTGTGCACACGTGTGTGTGTGTGTGTGTGTGTGTGTGTGTGTGTGTGTGTGTGTGTGTGTGTGTGTGTGTGTGTGTGTGTGTGTGTGTGTGTGTGTGTGTGTGTGTGTGTGTGTGCGTGTGTTTTGACACACGCACACACAAAATGGATATAATTTTTCGCCTCCTGCATGCAAACATCAATCAGCACTGACAGGAAGATAAACAGGAAGATTTAAAAGGTCAAAATAACCGAACATCTTGAAATATGTCTGAACCCAGAATTAGACAGACAACCATGGAGATGCTGGGCACCAACAAGTCTTGACGTTGATCTGTTACTAGTGCTGAGTCCAACCCACTTGTACATATTACCATCTAACGGCCATGTTTCATTTTGCTCCAGAATCTGTGGGTTGACCGACGGAAGGCGTTGGTTGTGAACGTGTCAGTCTGGCAAAGGAGGCCCATTCTGGTTGTCATGACGCTGGGGTCATAGAAGGCTGGGTAAAAACCAATCAGACATCCACGCTCAGTGGAACACTGTTAATGCAGCTGGAGTGTGTGGGAACACTCGCACAAGTCTGACACACACACACACAGGGTCTGAGTGCCAACATTAAACCATCCAAACCATGCTCGTCTCACCCCTGCCCTCAATAGCGCGAAGCCCGAGTGAAGGGTACGAACATTACAGATTGGCCTAATGGTGCTTGTGTCAGCTGTAGAGAGCTGTAGTCGGCAGCCAAACATGGTAATATATGTGGACTGCTCCTCAATGCTGATGTGTCATCCCACAAAACATCTCTTAATATTTTTCTCCTCTTTTTTTACTTCTGTCCTTTTTCATCTATTGTTGCCCTCCTCTATCCGAGCCATGTCCTCTCTCTCTATATATCTCTTGGGTGGGTGGTGTACAGGTCTAGGGTTGGGGCTGACTCTGGCCCTATACGTTGGAGGGCCAAGGTATAGCGTAGCCAACTGGAGAAGGGACTGCCTAGTAAACTACCTGATGTGGCCGTGTGGAAGACCAGGAAACATGGGATACATGAGGCTGACACTGGAGCTTGTATATGCTGGCCTGGTGAACTGTCTGGAGCTTGTATATGGTGGCCTGGTGAACTGTCTGGAACTTGTATATGCTGGCCTGGTGAACTGTCTGGAGCTTGTATATGGTGGCCTGGTGAACTGTCTGGAGCTTGTATATGGTGGCCTGGTGAACTGTCTGGAGCTTGTATATGCTGGCCTGGTGAACTGTCTGGAACTTGTATATGGTGGCCTGGTGAACTGTCTGGAGCTTGTATATGGTGGCCTGGTGAACTGTCTGGAGCTTGTATATGCTGGCCTGGTGAACTGTCTGGAGCTTGTATATGCTGGCCTGGTGAACTGTCTGGAGCTTTGTGGGGGTGTGGGACAAGGGGGGCTTGTTTCTAACTTTCTAGGCCCGTTAAAATGTAGTAAAGTTTGTGGTTTTAATGATGTAGCTATTGGGCCAATAAAGGTATTTTTTAAAGAAATAAAAAATCCCTCTCTCCCACCGTCTCTCCTCGTCTCTATAAACCTCCCTTTCCATCCCTTTCCTTTCTTTCTAACCTTCCTTACCTCTTCCTCCAATCCTTTTTATACCTTACTGTCATCATTTGCTCGTTGGCTCTGTCAGTGGGGTGTGAGTCTGCACTAAGCAGATGCCAAGCAGTCTATATCCTGGGAGAGGTGTACCTATCACACTGTAACTGGCTTCCAGGCCAGAGGAGAGGAGAGGAGAGGAGAGGAGAGGAGAGGAGAGGAGAGGAGAGGAGAGGAGAGGAGAGGAGAGGAGAGGAGAGGAGAGGAGAGGAGAGGAGAGGAGAGGAGAGGAGAGGAGAGGAGAGGAGAGGAGAGGAACTGGACACATCACTCATAGAGAATGATAGAGCACAGAGAAGCCCAGAGTAATATCAGTCTTGAGTCTTAACTCTGACACTGGACATTGTAATGCATTTCTAAGAGTCTGGAAACAGAGGCATCTGTAGCTCTAGGCCCCGCAGGGTTTCAATGGTACTCATCCTTGACAATACCAAGAAACTGATTCATTCCTTCAAAAAACAACAACCAAAAAAACAGAGTTGACTCTCCAGTCAAGAACTGGCTAAAACTAATCGATTATGAGCCAAATCTGAAAGGCTATGGCGGGTGAAAAAGGAAGCAAAAACAGCAGTTGTTTATTTTTCTCTACAGAGTCCAGCAATTGAGAACAGATTAGCTACCTCAAATTAGCATGCCTATGATGTTTACGGCCACCTCCTTCTCCTTTTGTTCCTAGTTCTTCACCTCATCCTCCTCCTATTCATCTTCCTCCTATTCATCCTCCTCCTATTCATCTTCCTCCTATTCATCCTCCTCCTATTCATCTTCCTCCTATTCATCCTCCTCCTATTCATCCTCCTCCTATTCATCTTCCTCATATTCATCCTCCTCCTATTCACCTTCCTCTTATTCGTCTTCCTCCTATTCATCTTCCTCCTATTCATCTTCCTCCTATTCATCTTCCTCATATTCATCTTCCTCATATTCATCCTCCTCCTATTCATCCTCCTCCTATTCATCCTCCTCCTATTCATCCTCCTCCTATTCATATTCCTCCTATTCATCCTCCTCCTCTTCATCCTCCTCCTATTCATCTTCCTCCTATTCATCTTCTTCCTATTCATCTTCTTCCTATTCATCCTCCTCCTATTCATCCTCCTCCTATTCATCTTCCTCCTCTTCATCCTCCTCCTCTTCATCCTCCTCCTATTCATCTTCCTTCTATTCATCTTCCTCCTCTTCATCCTCCTCCTATTCATCTTCCTCCTATTCATCTTTCTCCTATTCATCCTCCTCCTATTCATCTTCCTCCTCTTCATCCTCCTCCTATTCATCCTCCTCCTATTCATCTTTCTCCTATTCATCTTCCTCCTCTTCATCTTCCTCGAATTCATCTTCCTCCTATTCATCCTCCTCCTCTTCATCCTCCTCCTATTCATCTTCCTCCTATTCATCTTCTTCCTATTCATCTTCTTCCTATTCATCCTCCTCCTATTCATCCTCCTCCTATTCATCTTCCTCCTCTTCATCCTCCTCCTCTTCATCCTCCTCCTATTCATCTTCCTCCTATTCATCTTCCTCCTCTTCATCCTCCTCCTATTCATCCTCCTCCTATTCATCTTTCTCCTATTCATCCTCCTCCTATTCATCTTCCTCCTCTTCATCCTCCTCCTATTCATCCTCCTCCTATTCATCTTTCTCCTATTCATCTTCCTCCTCTTCATCTTCCTCGAATTCATCTTCCTCCTATTCATCCTCCTCCTCTTCATCCTCCTCCTATTCATCTTCCTCCTATTCATCTTCTTCCTATTCATCTTCTTCCTATTCATCCTCCTCCTATTCATCCTCCTCCTATTCATCTTCCTCCTCTTCATCCTCCTCCTCTTCATCCTCCTCCTATTCATCTTCCTCCTCTTCATCTTCCTCCTCTTCATCCTCCTCCTATTCATCCTCCTCCTATTCATCTTTCTCCTATTCATCCTCCTCCTATTCATCTTCCTCCTCTTCATCCTCCTCCTATTCATCCTCCTCCTATTCATCTTTCTCCTATTCATCTTCCTCCTCTTCATTTTCCTCGAATTCATCTTCCTCCTATTCATCTTCCTCCTCTTCATCCTCCTCCTATTCATCCTCCTCCTATTTATCCTCCTCCTATTCATATTTCTCCTATTCATCTTCCTCCTATTCATCTTCCTCGAATTCATCTTCCTCCTATTCATCTTCCTCCTCTTCATCCTCCTCCTATTCATCCTCCTCCTATTCATCCTCCTCCTATTCATCTTTCTCCTATTCATCTTCCTCCTCTTCATCTTCCTCGAATTCATCTTCTTCCTATTCATCTTCCTCCTCTTCATCCTCCTCCTATTCATCCTCCTCCTATTCATCTTTCTCCAATTCATCTTCCTCGAATTCATCTTCCTCGAATTCATCTTCCTCCTATTCATCTTCCTCCTATTCATCTTCCTCCTCTTCATCCTCCTCCTCTTCATCCTCCTCCTATTCATCCTCCTCCTATTCATCTTTCTCCTATTCATCTTCCTCCTCTTCATCTTCCTCGAATTCATCTTCCTCCTATTCATCCTCCTCCTAATCAGCTTCCTCCTATTCATTTTCCTCCTATGCACCTTCCTCCTATTCATTTTCCTCCTCTTCATCCTCCTCCTATTCATCCTCCCGATCGTCTTAGAAGCAAGAGGACAACATTCCCCGGTTGAGAACGTCACCATGGTAACGTAGGGCCATAGTGCATGTTGCCATGCCGTGGATATCCGGCATCATTACAGGACGTTAATGTTGTTTTGGTCTGGTGGAAGTGGAGTTCTAGTGTGGTTCCCCCAGCTGCCTGCCTGCTACCTGTTCAGGTAGAAGAGCAAAGCTGCACTGCCATCTAATGGAATCACTAATCAGATCAGTCCCTGTTGGACGTGTAATACACCCTCAGTACACTTTAGTGCCTATCCAGGGACTGATGCTGGGAATAAGCATGATGATGAAATACTTCTGACACTCTACAACCATGTGATTATTATTTGACCCTGCTGGTCATCTATGAATGTTTCAACATCTCGAAGAACAATCTGGCCTTAAATGGCCATGTTCCCTTAGAATCTCCACCCGGCACAGCCAGAAGAGGACTTGGCACCCCCCAGAGCCTGGTTCCTCTCTAGGTTTCTTCCTGGGTTCCTGCCTTTCTAGGGAGTCTTTACTAGGCACCGTGCTTCTACATCTGCATTGCTTTGCAGTTTGGGGTTTTAGGCTGGGTTTCTTTTAAGTACTTTTAGGCTGGGTTTCTGTACAGCACTCTGTGACATCTGCTGATGTAAAAAGGGCTTCATAAATACATGTGATTGATTGATTGATAATACATCTAGTGTTAACTCATGTTCTGGTGCACATAATTATATATTTCTGTAGCATGAGGTAGGATATCTTTGCATGAGGTATAGCCCTTGAGCCAGAATAAGTGTGATGTATTTAAATATTTATATAAAGTATAATTTGCATATAAATTCTACCATACACTCTTAGTGACAGGACAATATATAGACTTTTTGAGGTGCATAATGTAAAAATGAATTACTAAGAGGGACATACATCTACACGGAGGAAAGATGTAAAGGCAACATACAACAATTTCAACAATTTTACTGAGTTACTGTTCATTTATTAAGGAAATCAGTCAATTGAAATGAATTAATTAGGCCATCATCTATAGCTTTCACAAGACTGGGAACGCAGATATGCATCTGTTGGTTACCTCAATCCAGAGCATCCCAAACATGCTCAATGGCTGACATGTCTGGTGAGTATGCAGGCCATGGAAAAACTGGGACATTTTCAGATTCCAGGAATTGTGTACAGAGCCTTGCAACATGGAGCCATGCATTATCATGCTGAAACATGGGGTGATGGCGGCGGATAAATGTCACGACAATGGGCCTCAGGATCTCGTCACGGTGTCGGCCTCAGGATCTCGTCGCGGTGTCTCTGTGCGTTCAAATTGCCATCGATAAAACGCAACTGTGTTTGTTGTCCGTAGCTTATTCCTGCCCATACCGTAACCCCACCGCCACCATGGGGCACTCTGTTCACAACGTTATCATCAGCAAACGCTCACCCACATGATGCCATACACGCTGTCTGCCATCTGCTCGGTACAATTAAAACCAGGATTCATCTGTGAAGAGCACACTTCTCCAGTATGCCAGTGGCCATCCAAGGTGAAGACACCAAACAGCAGTCGTCCTGGTGAGGATGACGAGCACGCAGATGACCTTCCCTGAGACGGTTTCTGACAATTTGTGCAGAAATTCGTCAGTTGTGCAAACCCACAGTTTCATCAGCTGTCCGGGTGGCTGGTGTAGAAGCTGGATGTGGAGGTCCTGGGCTGGTGTGGTTGCACGGGGTCAGCAGTTGTGAGGCCGGATGGACGTACTGCCAAATTCTCTAAAACAACGTTTGAGGCGGCTTATGGTAGAGAAATGAACATTCAATTATCTGGAAACAGCTTTGTTGGACCTTCCTGCAGTCAGCATGCCAATTGCATACTCCCTCAAAACTTTAGACACCTGTGGCATTGTGTTGTGTGACAAAACTGCACATTTTAGAGTTGCCTTTTATTGTCCCCTGCACAAGGTGCAGCTGTGTAATGATCATTCTGTTTAATCAGCTTCTTGATATACCATACCTGTCAAGTGATTGGATTATCTTGGCAAAGGAGAAATGCCTACTAACAAGGATGTAAACAAATTTGTGCACAAAATTTGAGAGAAATAAGCTTTTTGTGCGTATGGAACATTTCTGGGATCTTTTATTTCAGCTCATTAAACATGGGACCAACACATTACATGTTGCGTTGTCATGTTGCATTCACATGTTCCATTTATATTTTTGTTCAGTGTAGTTATGGACAAAACAGCGAGGAGTAACAAATATGAAATTAATTTAACATTTGTGTAATTTACACACTTTCATATGCTAGCTGGTCCAATACCATTTACTTGCATTGAATGTGACTGTGCACCTACATGAAGGCTTGGGATCTTATTAGGGACTAATGCAGTACATCTATACATATGATTACTTCAGGGATCTGTAACAGAAAACAAATCAGCTCCCTGAGCACTCAAGCTTTTAGCTGGTCATTGGAATGCATTAGAAAGATGTTTCAAACTATTTATCATTCAACCGGCCACATCATAGTCATCCTCCAGTAAACTGTGTGTAAGTGATTACTAAGCCTCACGATCTGAGACAAGAACACAAACACTGGGAGGGAGAACACACCAAACTCTTGGTGCGTTAAAGGAAAGAAAAGAAACGAAAAGCAACAGGGGAGAGAAAGGCATTGTTTTGCTGTCCTTGGGAACTTGTTGTGCGCTAAAGGGTATTATGACTATCAGAATATCTGAATATAGGGCTGCATAAGAGATACTGTAATGAAATAGTTCTCTCTGACCTCAAAGAGGGGTCAACAAATACCCTCTCTCTCATTAATAAATATTTGTCAGTTGCATTTTTTTTCATGTCATGTTTCCCTTGCTGGTCTTTTGTCATTTGAGGGGATGTGTTGTCGTTTTTTGATCAAGAACACACACACACACACACACACACACACACACACACACACACACACACACACACACACACACACACACACACACACACACACACACACACACACACACACACACACACACACACACACACACACACACACTTCCTCACAGATGAACAAGGACACCCAGGCAACTCTCCAATCCCACTTAATATATCTCTTAAGCGTGTTCACTCGTGGACAATAATTCTGGCAAAGGTTTCCCAATTAACTTCCCATTTATCCTGTACAATACCCCCTCTTAGGGGCAGGGAGAAGGCCATCTCATATCTGATGTAGCAATGCTACTGAGGCATAACCCTGACCTGTTCACCAGACGTGCTACCTTGTCTCAGACCTGCTGTTTTCTTCTCTCTCTCTCTCTCTACCGAACCTGCTGTCTCTAACTCTGAATGATTGGCTATGAAAAGCCAACTGACATTTACTCCTGAGGTGCTGACCTGTTGCACCCTCTACAACTACTGTGATTATTATTATTTTACCCTGCTGGTCATCTATGAACGTTTGAACATCTTGGCCATGTATTGTTATAATCTCCACCCGGCACAGCCAGAAGAGGACTGGCCACCCCTCAGAGCCTGGTTCCTCTCTAGGTTTCTTCCTAGGTTCCTGCCATTCTAGGGAGTTTTTCCTAGCCACCGTGCTTCTACATCTGCATTGCTTGCTGTTTGGGGTTTTAGGCTGGGTTTCTGTAAAAAGGGTTTGATAAATAAATGTGATTGATTGAGTGATGTTTAAAGAATATTTAAGCATGTCATTGTTGGAGGTAAATAAGAACCAATGGAATCGGTCCACGTTCATTTCAGAAGCATTCACGCAGACCCAAGGTAATCACAGTTTAACTTTCCCTCCAAACTGTATCGTGACGCTTTAACAAATGTAATCAAACACATTGGGAGCCAGCAGTAATATAAATTCTCTCACACGCCTGCCTCTCAATAAAAAAATATGAATAGTCTGTTTTCGTTCTGTTTATTTCACTTTTCTTAGACCCAATCAAAAGGGAAATATGGAGCATATTTGAAATGACAAAACAGATGTTTACCAAAGGCTCTGGCATATCAGTATCAGTCAGCCTCTGGTGTGGAGGTTAATAAGTCTCTGGCATTCTTCCTCAAATAGGGAATCAACTATTGTCATTTGCCAACAATAGAAAATGAAACTCATCCACAGGTGGGCCAATACATCTATAACCAAGCAAACAAATAGAAAGTGGAAAGAGACGCCGGATTCATTGGACTGTTCAATGGAGCACCAGATCATTGTCTATTATGGCACTCCAAGGAGGAGTCACAATATAAAGACATGAATAATGTATCATTGAGATTTCAAATTATTTTAACCCAGAGAATATTGAAGCTATACACTCACAGCAATTGAAGTTGGGAAACAAATTAAAAGCTACCGGCCTCATTCATCCACACAGTCAGCAACACAGTCATCCACACAGTCAGCAACAAAGTGGAGTGGAACGCATGGTAACTCACTACCCTGGATCTAGCTAAATGAGAAAGGCCCCAGCGCTGGGGGTGCAATGGGCTGCTACCAAACTTCAGTCACTGTCTCCAGGTTTCACTCGCTAACAAACAGGACGCTCTCCAGGGAAGGCTAAGATGTTTTCCTTTTTTGGGGGGGTTGAAAGGAAGGGAGAAAGAGAGGGAACGAGGGAGGCGGGATGCATGTTTATCACCTGGAGAAGGTGTTTTTTTCTCTTTTTCAATTTTTATTCTCTTTCTCTCTCTTTCTCTTCGTCACTTATAGTGACAGAATGGGGACGGTTAGTTCTCCTCTGGTGGAACCAAAGAAGAGGTTCATATTTGTTTTTTTATTGGTTTAACAGGCCAGCTTTTCTCAGCTCAGAGTAGGTAAAGTAAGGACTTATTGTAAAAAGTCTAAGTCTAGACACAAGCTATTTTGAAAAATAACTTTACCTGCATCCAGCTCATCAGGTAACCTTAAACAAAGGTCCTTCATCTAAACCCATCCACCCCAGGCTGCTGTACTTTAGCAGCTGTTAGGGCCTGTGGCTAGGATAGAGGAGACAGAAGTGGTGGTGTGCTATGGATATAGATGGGCCTCCTGTTCAGCGACAGCTACAGACACACAGCCATCTGTGGTGACAGGTCCAGGTGTGACTAGAGTGACGGCAGCAGCATTGACAGGTCCAGGTGTGACTAGAGTGGTAGTGGAGGAACCATAATGTACTCGCTCCCTCTGACAGACAGACACGCAGCAGAGGGAGGGACGAGAGGAGACACTACAGGGTATTTTCCCCCCGAGTGAGCATGAAATAATGGAAAAACTTCCTCAAAGCGCACTCATTCAAGTTATCAAATGACATTATCTGCTCTTACTTGAACAAAGTAGCTGTGGAAATTAGTTTCAAGTTTTATTAGTCGTACGTGAAAGATACAAATGATATACACCGTTTAATGAAATGCGTACTTTTAGGTTCTTTCTCAACAATGCAACAACAATAAGATAAGAACAAGATAAGAATGCGAACATAAAGTAAATGGCTCAGTAGAATAGAATAAGCATTTTAGCAAAATAATTACTGCTCTGTAGAGAGTGCAAAGAATCAATTGCTCCCTTTTTTGTGGAGTACGGTAACTTCGTAAATGTAACTGCTAGTTTGTGGATAATTTGTTGATCATCTGTCAATGACGGATTTTTCATTGATTGTTTGTTGAACACACTTCCAATGAGAGAGAGAGAGAGACAGAGAGAGGGGGTGAGAGAGAGAGAGAGACAGAGAGAGGGGGTGAGAGAGAGAGAGAGAGAGAGAGAGAGAGAGAGAGAGAGAGAGAGAGAGAGAGAGGGGTGAAAGAGAGAGCGGGGTGAAAGAGAGAGCGAGAGGGAGGGGTGAAAGAGAGAGCGAGAGGAAGGGGTGAGAGAGAGAGAGAGAGAGAGGGTGAGAGAGAGAGAGAGAGAGAGAGAGAGAGGGGGGGGGAAAGAGAGAGAGAGGAAGGGGTGAGAGAGAGAGAGAGAGAGAGAGGGGGAGGGAGGGGTGAAAGAGAGAGAGAGAGGGAAGGGTGAGAGAGAGGGAGGGGTGAAAGAGAGAGAGAGGGAGGGGTGAGAGAGAGAGAGGGAGGGGCGAAAGAGAGAGATGGGAAGGGGTGAAAGAGAGAGGGGGGTGAAAGAGAGGGGGGGTGAAAGAGAGAGAGAGAGAGAGAGGTGAAAGAGAGAGAAAGAGAAAGAACGAGGGGTGAAAGAGAGAGAGGGAGGGGTGAGAGAGAGAAATGGAGGGGTAAAGGAGAGAAGGGGGATGAAAGAGTGAGAGAGAGAGAGAGAGAGAGAGAGAGAGAGAGGGGGGGTGTGAAAGAGAGTGAGAGTGGGTGTGAAAGAGAGAGAGAGAGAGAGAGAGAGAGAGAGAGAGAGAGAGTAGGAGGGGTGAGAGAGAGAGAGTGGGCGTGAGAGAGAGAGAGACAGAGATGGGGGGGTGAAAAAGAGAGAGAGGGGGGGGGGGTGAAAAAGAGAGATGGGGAGAGATAGACACGATGAGACACAGTCCCATCAGGCCCCTTTAATCCTGGTCAATGACCTGTTACGTGACAACCTTTCCTTTCCTTCCCCAGTAAGTAAGAGAGAGGTGGCAGGAGGAGCAGACGGCTAATTACCAGTGAACCAACGCAGTGCTGTAAGGCCAGAGTAACTGACTTCCCCAGACTGAGACATGGCTCAAACCAAATGATTAGTTTAAGCACTGACATCTCCACTGCTGGGAGAAGAGCTTCTGTCAATACTGCACAGACACAGACCCATGCACGCTGGTCTCTGGCTTGCGTGTATATGAACACACAAACACACACATGCATTGTGTCGCTGAGGACATTATCTGACATCATGATGACCGAGACAAAATATTTTAGGGGGGATTCTGATTGTTTCTTTTCACTACAAATATGATGTCTTACTTAAGTGTACAATTATATGATATGCTTTCTATTAATTAATGATATACATTGTATCTCCCAATGTATGTCTCTAAATTAAATATCTCTATTTAAATAAATATCTCTAATTGAACTCAAACATGTATATTCCTGACATTGTCTTGTCTGACTTCAGATGACTGTGTGAAAGGCGCTGTATAACTCTGTAATGCAACAGCAAACCACTGTTTCAGCTGCTGGGACGACCAGAATGCAACAGCAAACCACTGTTTCAGCTGCTGGGATGACCAGAATGCAACAGAAAACCACTGTTTCAGCTGTTGGGACGACCATAATACAACAGAAAACCATTGTTTCAGCTGTTGGGACGACCAGAATGCAACAGAAAACCACTGTTTCAGCTGCTGGGACGACCAGAATGCAACAGAAAACCACTGTTTCATCTGCTGGGACGACCATAATGCAACAGAAAACCACTGTTTCATCTGCTGGGACGACAATAATGCAACAGAAAACCACTGTTTCATCTGCTGGGACGACCAGAATGCAACAGAAAACCACTGTTTCATCTGCTGGGGCGACCAGAATGCAACAGAAAACCATTGTTTCATCTGCTGGGACGACCATAATGCAACAGAAAGCCACTGTTTCATCTGCTGGGGCGACCAGAATGCAACAGAAAACCACTGTTTCATCTGCTGGGACGACCATAATGCAACAGAAAACCACTGTTTCATCTGCTGGGACGACCATAATGCAACAGAAAACCACTGTTTCATCTGCTGGGACGACCAGAATGCAACAGAAAACCACTGTTTCATCTGCTGGGGCGACCAGAATGCAACAGAAAACCACTGTTTCATCTGCTGGGACGACCAGAATGCAACAGAAAACCATTGTTTCAGCTGCTGGGACGACCAGAATGCAACAGAAAACCACTGTTTCATCTGCTGGGACGACCAGAATGCAACAGAAAACCATTGTTTCAGCTGCTGGGACGACCAGAATGCAACAGAAAACCACTGTTTCATCTGCTGGGACGACCAGAATGCAACAGAAAACCATTGTTTCAGCTGCTGGGACGACCAGAATGCAACAGAAAACCACTGTTTCATCTGCTGGGACGACCAGAATGCAACAGTAAACCATTGTTTCAGCTGTTGGGACGACCAGAATGCAACAGAATACCACTGTTTCATCTGCTGGGACGACCATAATGCAACAGAAAACCACTGTTTCAGCTGTTGGGACGACCATAATGCAACAGAAAACCACTGTTTCATCTGCTGGGACGACCAGAATGCAACAGAAAACCATTGTTTCAGCTGTTGGGACGACCATCTGGCTGGCGCTGGCAGCTCTCTCTATACCTCACCATCCCACTCAGCATCAAGCAAATGCTATGTGACAACGTGTAAAGGTGTGAATGCTGCAAATCTTTTCAATGTAAATGTGTACCTTAAAACACCCACATCGGCAATCTGGTAGCTCGCCCTAGCAATTACGATTCAGAGGGTGTGTGTGAACGCTAAGATATGCAGTGTGTGTTTGTGTGTGTGTGTGTGTGTGCGTACACGTGCATGTGTGTGCGTGTGGGCATGCGTGTGTTTGTTTGTGTGTGTGTGCGTGTGTGTGTGTGTGTGTGTGTGTGTGTGTGTGTGTGTGCGTGCGTGCGTGCGTGTGTGTGTGTGTGTGTGTGTGTGTGTGTGTGTGTGTGTGTGTGTGTGTGCAAGTGTGTGTGTGTGTGTGTGTGTGTGTGTGTGTGTGTGTGTGTGTGTGTGTGTGTGTGTGTGTGTGTGTGTGTGTGTAAATGGTAGAGACTCTACTGCCACCTTTTTTAACATATTCAGCTCATGAAGTCAAATAAAGTGTGTTTCGGACAGGTGGCCAGGTGTCACAGACCCAGGTGGAGGGTCGTCATGTTTTTCTCTGTACTCCCATTTTCTATTAAAAAACAACTCGTTTGTTATTTAATTGCATATTTTGCATACTTGATAGCATTTCACTTGGGGACTCTTTGGGGGTCAAACGATGGTCGCGGAGGGGTGAATTCAAATGATGTTTGGCATTGAAATGAACTTTTAAAAGTCGCGCACAGTCATTGCGTTGTGTTTTTAAAATATCCCTAAACTAAACACAGCCTCACCTAAATAGAAGGCCAGTCTGTCTGTGATTCAGAAACAGTCTTTAAAGACTTAGAACATGGTACAGTAGCTTTTTATAGAAACCAGCTGATGAGAGGTGGACACCTGCTTTAACCTTACAGGTAAGCACAAGCAGCAACAAGTCAAACAGTTTGGAATCAAAACGGTTCAAAGACACTGACATTACCAAATATTCACAGAAATTACATCAGAAATGTAAGTTCCTTTTGAAAAACAGAGAAGGGAGCTTTTTATTTGACCATAAAGTGAGACAGGAGGAAACCGAGCTGGGGGGGATTCAGAAGGGAGCGAGGGAGAGAGCAGAATGCACTGTCGATCACCCTGTTCGCTTGAAAAACAGGATGCCTTTCACTGTCCTTGTGGCATTACATGATGTAAAAACTGTGAAGAGAGGTGTAAGAAAGTGGGGGTGCCAGGAATTTAGACACAAAGCATACGCACGCACATACACACATGCCAACACACACACACTCAACACACAAACATTCTCATTAGGAGGACGCCTGCTAGCTGCCACTGTGATTAAAGCAGCTGGGCAGACCCCGTTGGGACTTGATGACAGAACACAAGGATGGCGGAATTAAGAGAGAAAGGGGGATAGAAAGAAAGGAAATAGGTACTTGAAGGGATAGAGTGAGAGACTGCTGATAAGGGTGATGGAGAGAGGGAGGGAAGGAAGGAAGGAAGGGGGTCGATTGTGTTACTCTGAACAGAATATCAATCTACCCCCCTCCTAAAGTGATTTAAATACATCCCTATTAACTCAGTTCTGAGTCTCAAAGAGGAGGCTAATAGCACATCAGACATTTCCTTTCATACTCCCATTTTAGGATCACGACCCGGCTTTCTGACAGCCGCTGTGTGTTTGTGTGTGTGTGTGTGTGTGTGTGTGTGTGTGTGTGTGTGTGTGTGTGTGTGTGTGTGTGTGTGTGTGTGTGTGTGTGTGTGTGTGTGTGTGTGTGTGTGTGTGTGTGTGTGTGTGTGTGTGCCCGTGCTAGCGTGTGTGTGTGCATTTGCAGTCCATGGAGCTGATAATGTTCAACCTCTCAGACATGAACCACCACTAAAGTCTTCACTAACTAGAAAAACTTCCAAAACACAGTGTCAGTAATGTCATGTGAAAGGTTGTCGACGGACAAGCCAATTATTGGGTGCAGAAGTCTGACTGTATGTTCTCTATCAGTGTTCCACATTATAACCACATTATTACAGTCTCTGGCTGGGAGGGTTGCATACATTAATGATATCAATGCTGCTCAGGAACATGCCACAGTAAGTCCTAGGACTAGGAAGAATACCATGATGAAACAATCTCTTTTTAATGGAGCTGCTTAGATATGTCTGAGGCTATTCCACCACATGCTTCTCCTATTCACTATCTCTGGAATACTGACGGGGAGACAGCCCCCTCCTTATGTTGTCCTCTCACTGCCTGTATAGGACAGGCATAAGCAATATGGTATATGGTAATATGGTAATACGTCACTACTTCCGAACTTGTCTCCGTGCTGCTGTGCGGTTTGTTGGTACTTTGTTGGTATTTTGCTACCTGCCAACTTTACAGTTTTTACTTTTTAATAACCGTTTCATCTAAATCTTTATTTTACACATTTACCAACGTTTGAAGTTTTCTTTTTCTTCCACGCTCGACTTCATTCATTCAACTGTTTCACTCCGGAAGCATTATCTGGACATGGTTCTACAGGACCTCCACCAGCCAACGCTAAGTAGTAGCATTAACATTATGCCTTCTAATTGCAGTCGCTGTACCCATAATATACAGGAGAACGATCGCCTTATGGTGAGGATATCCGTGCTGCAAGCCCAGCTTCAGACGCAATTGTTAGGCAAGGGTCATTTCAGTGTAGGAAAGGATGAAACAGCGTCTGTGCCACCAGTAAGTACAGACAGTAGTATAAATCACCTCGCACAGTCCCTGCAGCCGGGGTCAATTTTCTCATGGCTTCTGGAAGGAAATGCTGTTGGAATGCTCAACAAAGTGTTGCTCAGTCAGCCGACAGAAACTTTCAACCGGTTCTCCCCATTAAGCAGCGAGTCAGAGGCCGAGCCTTCTCTGGTCTCTCCTTCACCCGTTACGGGGTCTCAGCCACCGAAGCCTCCCACTATTAGCTCTGACAAATTGAAAACCAGATTGGCGACTTCATTACCTGCAGTATTAGACTTAAAAATAATCATCCAGCGATCATACACTGTTTACCAGGGGGCAGAGCTACCGACGTACCGAAGCTACCGAAGGCTAATCTGAAGAGGGTGCTGGCTAAAGCTAAAACTGGCCGAGTGTAGAGAGCATAGGTATATTGTTATCCACGTCTGCACCAACGATGTTTGGATGAAACAGTCAGAGGTCACTAAGCACAACATAGCTTCAGCGTATAAATTAGCTAGAAAGATGTGTTGGCATCGAGTAATTGTCTCTGGCCCCCTCCCAGTTAAGGGGAGTGATGAGCTCTACAGCAGAGTCTCACAACTCAATCGCTGGTTGAAAACCCCTCTCCTTTCTGGGACTCATCCACAAACAGGACCAAGACTGGCCTGCTGAGGAGTGACGGACTCCATCCTAGCTGCTCTCATCTTATCTATCAACATAGACAGGGCTCTAACTCCTCTAGCTCCACAATGAGATAGGGTGCAGGCCAGGCAGCAGGCTGTCAGCCAGCCTGCCAGCTTAGTGGAGTCTGCCACTAGCATAGTCAGTGTAGTCAGCTCAGCTATCCCCATTGTGTCTGTGCCTCGAACTAGGTTGGGCAAAACCAAACATGACGGTGTTCGCTTTAGCATTCTCACTGGAATAAAGATCTCCTTCATTTCTGTCTTTATTGAAAGAGATTGTGATATTTCACATCTCAAAATAGGGCTACTTAATGTTAGATCCCTCACTTCCAAGGCAGTTATAGTCAATTAACTAATCACTGATCATAATCTTGATGTGATTGGCCTGACTGAAACATGGTTTAACCTTTACCGCTCCAGCGTTCCGCCAGCGGAACTCCTCCCACATTCCACTGAAAAGGCAGAGCGCGAAATTCAAAATATATTTTTTTGAAATATTTAACTTTCACACATTAACAAGTCCAATACAGCAAATGAAAGGTACACATCTTGTGAATCCAGCCAACATGTCCGATTTTTAAAATGTTTTACAGCGAAAACAGCACGTATATTTATGTTAGCTCACCACCAAATACAAAGAAGGACAGACATTTTTCACAGCACAGGTAGCATGCACAAAGCCAACCTAACTAACCAAGAACCAACCAAACTAACCAAGAAACAACTTCATCAGATGACAGTCTTATAACATGTTATACAATAAATCTATGTTTTGTTCGAAAAATGTGCATATTTGAGGTATAAATCAGTTTTACATTGCAGCTACCATCACAGCTACCGTCAAAAATAGCACCGAAGCAGCCAGAGTAATTATAGAGACCAACGTGGAATACCTAAATACTCATCATAAAACATTTCTGAAAAATGCATCGTGTACAGCAAATGAAAGACAAGCATCTTGTGAATCCAGCCAATATTTCAGATTTTTTAAGTGTTTTACAGCGAAAACACAATATAGCATTATATTAGCTTACTACAATAGCCTACCACACAACCGCATTCATTCATCAAGGCATGTTAGCGATAGCAATAGGCACGTTAGCGTTAGCGAATAAACCAGCAAAAGATATTAATTTTCACTAACCTTCATAAACCTTCCTCAGATGACAGTCCTATAACATCAGGTTATACATACACTTATGTTTTGTTCGAAAATGTGCATATTTAGAGCTGAAATCAGTGGTTATCCATTATGCTAACGTAGCTTCCTTTTCCCAGAATGTGCGGATATTTCTATTAGACTCTCACCTATTCTGACCAAATAGCTATTCATAAACATTACAAAAAAATACATGTTGTATAGGAAATGATAGATCCATTAGTTCTTAATGCAATCGCAGTGTTAGAATTCTAAAAATATCTTCATTACGACATAAGGCTTATGTTATAGAGAGAGAGTGGCCAAAACCTGGGCGCAAAACTACTAGTATACAGTTCGACAGATATATGAAATAGCATCATAAAATGTTTCTTACTTTTGGTGATCTTCCATCAGAATGTTGGAGAAGGGGTCCTTTGTCCAGAACAGTCGTTGTTTGGATTTAGAACATCGTTTTTTCCCTCTTGAATTAGCAAGCACACTGGCCAAGTGGCTCGAAGCTCTCCTTTCTGAACAAAGGCACACAACGCAACACGCCTAACGTCCCGAATAAATTTCAAAAATCTAATAAAACTATATTGAAAAAACATACTTTACGATGATATTGTGACATGTATCAAATAAAATCAAAGCCGGAGATAGTAGTTGCCGATAACGACGGCTTTTCAGAAGGCAATTCCAGGTCCACCTGCGCGCTTACCAGAAAACAGGAAATGGATGACTCGTCGTGCCAAGAGGATATATTCCACCTCAGACCAAGATAAACACTTCATTTCTTCTCTCACTTCCTCTTGACATCTAGGGGAAGGTGTATGACGTGCATGTATACTCATACGTATCATGCCCATTTATAGGCAGGCCCTTGAACAGAGCATAATTTTCAGACTTTCCACTTCCTGGTCAGAAAGTGTGCTGCCAAATGAGTTCTGTTTTACTCACAGACAAAATTCAAACGGTTTTAGAAACTAGAGAGTGTTTTCTATCCAATAGTAATAATAATATGCATATTGTACGAGCAAGAATTGAGTACGAGGCCGTTTAAATTGGGCACGTTTTTCCCCCAAAGTGACAACAGCGCCCTCGGTCCTCATCATTAAGCCTGATGAATTTACTGTGTTAAATGAGGACTCTCCTCCTGGTTACACTAGTGACCATATCCTCTGCGCATCCCGACAAAGGTGGAGGTGTTGCTAATATTTACGATAGCAGATTTCAATTAACAAACAAAATGGCTGCGTTTTCGTCTTTTGAGCTTCTAGTCATGAAATCTATGCAGCCTACTCCATCACTTTTTATAGTTACTGTTTACAGACCTCCTGGGCCATATACAGCGTTCCTCACTGAGTTCCCTGAATTCCTATCGGACCTTGTAGTCATGGCAGATAATTGTGGATCTTAATGTTTTTCCTCAAAATCCTGGACTATCATCCCCCATTTTATTAAGTTTGCAATCGTAACAAATAGTCTGCTTAGACCCCACCAAGGATCATCAAAATTCTCAGACAACCCAAAGATTCCTAGATGCCCTTCCAGACTCCTTCCACCTACCCAAGGACGTCAGTGTACAAAAATTGGTTAACCTTTTCTCAATAGGGGGTGCTGTTTTCACTTTGTAAAAATTTCGTTCCCAAATTAAACTGCCTCGTACTCAATTCTTGCTCGTACAATATGCATATTATTATTACTATTGGATAGAAAACACTCTCTAGTTTCTAAAACCGTTTGAATTATATCTGTGAGTAAAACAGAACTCAAGTTGGAGCAATTTTCATGTGAGGATGTGAGAAATCTGAAATCAGGCAGACTGTTCTGGGGTCAGTTTATTAATTTGCTTGTGTTCTATTGGTTGAGATGCACCGCATACGCCTTCCCCTAGATGTCAGCAAATAGTGAGAATTGGAATGGAGTTGCTAGGCAGATCTGAGGCCATATAAAGGGTCTGGGAACGTGGGGTCCACTCTTTTCGACATTCGCCATGACGCAAGACAGACCTCAGGATGGCGTCCTGGAAAGCTCCCGTTATAGGCCTTAGATATATCCGGCTCTGATTTTATTCGATATAGGTGTTAAAGACATCATAATGTTGTTATTTTAAACCGAGTTATATCAGTTTATATCAGTATATTGCGATTTTCGGATAAATCTTTGTGCTGCGTTGTAGTGAGTTGGGCACGTCTGGGCCACATGGCTAATGTTTACTGCTAATTCCAAAGTTGAAGGCGACAATCTACAACCGAGCAACGATTCTTTTGGACAAAGGACAACTTGCCCAAGATTCTGATGGGAGCTCATCAAAAAGTAAGAAGTATTTATGATGTTAATTCGTTGTTCTGTTGAAAAATGTTGACCTATTTTTCCGCCATTCATTTCGGTGCGGTCTCGCTTTAACACACGCTGTATGTCGTAGTAACGTTAATTTTAAAAATCTAACACAGCGGTTGCATTAAGAACTAATGTATCTTTCATTTGCTGTCCAACCTGTATTTTTTAGTCAAGTTTATGATTAGTTACTGATTAGATTAGGTGCCTCTCCCAAGATTTCTCCCGACATTTTGTTGGCAGCTTGGCTACTATTCTCATTGTATAACCACGATTTGTGCCGCTAAATATGCACATTTTCAAACAAACTCTATATGTATTGTGTAATATGATGTTATAGGACTGTCATCTGAAGAAGTTTGAGAAGGTTAGTGAAAAAATGTATATCTTTTGCTGGTTTATTCGTTATCGCTATTGTTGGCTTGAATCAATGCTGTTGTGTGGTTGGCTATTGTAGTAAGCTAATATAATGCTATATTGTGTTTTCGCTGTAAAACACTTAAAAAATCTGAAATATTGGCTGGATTCACAAGATCTTTGTCTTTCATTTGCTGTACGCTGTGTATTTTTCATACGTGTTTTATGATGAGTATTTAGGTAATTCACGTTGGTCTCTGTAGTTATTCTAGTTGCTTTGGTGAGAGTTGTGATGGTGGCTGCAATGTATAAACTATGATTTATACCTGAAATATGCACATTTTTCTAACAAAACATATGCTATACAATAAATATGTTATCAGACTGTCATCTGATGAAGTTGTTTCTTGGTTAGTGACTATTTATATCTTTATTTGGTCGAAATTGTGATAGCTACCTATGCAGGAAAAAAATGGTGAAAAAAAAAGTTGTGTCTTTTGCTATCGTGGTTAGCTAATAGAAACACATATTGTGTCTTCCCTGTAAAACATTTTAAAAATCAGAAATGATGGCTGGATTCACAAGATGTGTAACTTTCATCTGGTGTCTTGGACTTGTGATTTAATGATATTTAGATGCTAGTATTTACTTGTGACGCTATGCTAGGCTATGCTAGTCAGCTTTTTTACTGGTGGGGGGTGCTCCCGGATCCGGGTTTGTGACCAAGTAGAAGTTAACCACCCGATTGAGGAATTAAATACCCTAGATGCAGTCGCACCCCTAAAAACAAAAAACATTTGTCACAAGAAACTAGCTCCCTGGTATACAGAAAATACTTGAGGCCTGAAGCAAGCTTCCAGAAAATTGGAATGGAAATGGCGCACCACCAAACTGGAAGTCTTCCGACTAGCTTGGAAAGACAGTACTGTGCAGTATCGAAGAGCCTTCACTGCTGCTCGATCATCCTATTTTTCCAACTTAATTGAGGAGAATAAGAACAATCCAAAATGCATTTGTGATACTGCCGCAAAGCTAACTAAAAAGCAGCATTCCCCAAGAGAGGATGGCTTTCACTTCAACAGTGATGAATTCATAAACTTCTTTGACGAAAAGATCATGATCATTAGAAAGCAAATCACTGACACCTCTTTGAATCTGCGTATTTCTCCAAAGCTCAGTTGTCCTGAGTCTGCACAACACTGCCAGGACCTAGGATCAAGGACACATTCATGACAATACTCATGGCCTCTAAACCTTCAAGCTGCATGCTGGACACTATTCCAACTAAACTACTGAAAGAGCTACTTCCTGTGCTTGGCCCTCTTATGTTGAACATAAGAAATGGCTCCCTATCCACTGGATGTGTACAAAACTCACTAAAAGGGGCAGTAAATAGCCTCTCTTGAAGACATAACCTTGACACAGAAAATGTAAAAAACTATCGGCCTATATCAAATCTCCCATTCCTCTCAAATAAAATTGAAAAAGCTGCTGCGCAGCAACTCACTGCCTTCCTGAAGACAAACAATGTATACGAAACGCTTCAGTCTGGTTTTAGACCCCATCATAGCACTGAGACTGCACTCATGAAAGTGGTAAATTATCTTTTAATGGCATTAGACCAAAGCTCTGCATCTGTCCTCGTGCTCATAGACCTTAGTGCTGCTTTTGACACCATCGATCACCACATTCTTTTGGAGAGATTGGAAACCCTAATTGATCTACAAGTTCTGGCCTGGTTTAGATCGTATCTGTTGGAAAAATATAAGTTTGTCGCTGTGGATGGTTTGTCCTCTGACACGTTTTGGTGTTCCTCAAGGTTCCGTTTTAGGACCACTACTGTTTTCACTATATATTTTACCTATTGGTGATAACATTCAGAAACATAATGTTAACTTTCACTGCTGTACATTTCGATGAAACACGGTGAAGCTCCAAAATTGCCCTCCCTGGAAGCCTGTGTTTCCGACATAAGGAAGTGGATGGCGGCAATGGTTTTACTTTTAACCTGATGAGGACAGAGGGCGCTGTTGTCACTTTGGGGGAAAAACGTGCCCAATTTAAACGGCCTCGTACTCAATTCTTGCTCGTACAATATGCATATTATTATTACTATTGGATAGAAAACACTCTCTAGTTTCTAAAACCGTTTGAATTTTGTCTGTGAGTAAAACAGAACTCATTTGGCAGCACACTTTCTGACCAGGAAGTGGAAAGTCTGAAAATTATGCTCTGTTCAAGGGCCTGCCTATAAATGGGCATGATACGTATGAGTATACATGCACGTCATACACCTTCCCCTAGATGTCAAGAGGAAGTGAGAGAAGAAATGAAGTGTTTATCTTGGTCTGAGGTGGAATATATCCTCTTGGCACGACGAGTCATCCATTTCCTGTTTTCTGGTAAGCGCGCAGGTGGACCTGGAATTGCCTTCTGAAAAGCCGTCGTTATCGGCAACTACTATCTCCGGCTTTGATTTTATTTGATACATGTCACAATATCATCGTAAAGTATGTTTTTTCAATATAGTTTTATTAGATTTTTGAAATTTATTCGGGACGTTAGGCGTGTTGCGTTGTGTGCCTTTGTTCAGAAAGGAGAGCTTCGAGCCACTTGGCCAGTGTGCTTGCTAATTCAAGAGGGAAAAACGATGTTCTAAATCCAAACAACGACTGTTCTGGACAAAGGACCCCTTCTCCAACATTCTGATGGAAGATCACCAAAAGTAAGAAACATTTTATGATGCTATTTCATATATCTGTCGAACTGTATACTAGTAGTTTTGCGCCCAGGTTTTGGCCACTCTCTCTCTATAACATAAGCCTTATGTCGTAATGAAGATATTTTTAGAATTCTAACACTGCGATTGCATTAAGAACTAATGGATCTATCATTTCCTATACAACATGTATTTTTTTGTAATGTTTATGAATAGCTATTTGGTCAGAATAGGTGAGAGTCTAATAGAAATATCCGCACATTCTGGGAAAAGGAAGCTACGTTAGCATAATGGATAACCACTGATTTCAGCTCTAAATATGCACATTTTCGAACAAAACATAAGTGTATGTATAACCTGATGTTATAGGACTGTCATCTGAGGAAGGTTTATGAAGGTTAGTGAAAATTAATATCTTTTGCTGGTTTATTCGCTAACGCTAACGTGCCTATTGCTATCGCTAACATGCCTTGATGAATGAATGCGGTTGTGTGGTAGGCTATTGTAGTAAGCTAATATAATGCTATATTGTGTTTTCGCTGTAAAACACTTAAAAAATCTGAAATATTGGCTGGATTCACAAGATGCTTGTCTTTCATTTGCTGTACACGATGCATTTTTCAGAAATGTTTTATGATGAGTATTTAGGTATTCCACGTTGGTCTCTATAATTACTCTGGCTGCTTCGGTGCTATTTTTGACGGTAGCTGTGATGGTAGCTGCAATGTAAAACTGATTTATACCTCAAATATGCACATTTTTCGAACAAAACATAGATTTATTGTATAACATGTTATAAGACTGTCATCTGATGAAGTTGTTTCTTGGTTAGTTTGGTTGGTTCTTGGTTAGTTAGGTTGGCTTTGTGCATGCTACCTGTGCTGTGAAAAATGTCTGTCCTTCTTTGTATTTGGTGGTGAGCTAACATAAATATACGTGCTGTTTTCGCTGTAAAACATTTTAAAAATCGGACATGTTGGCTGGATTCACAAGATGTGTACCTTTCATTTGCTGTATTGGACTTGTTAATGTGTGAAAGTTAAATATTTCAAAAAAATATATTTTGAATTTCGCGCTCTGCCTTTTCAGTGGAATGTGGGAGGAGTTCCGCTGGCGGAACGCTGGAGCGGTAAAGGTTAAACTCGAACAAAACAGAGATGCTAGATCTAGGTCACAAGAAACAAAGAGATCTTCTGTTGGATCTGACAATTTATCTTGATGGTTGTATAGTCATCTCAAATAAAACTGTGAAGGACCTCAGCGTTACTCTGGAACCTGATCTCTTTTTTGACGAACATATCAAGAATATTTGAAGGACAGCTTTTTTCCATCTATGTAACATTTCAGAAATCAGAAACCTTTTGTCCAAAATGATGCAGAAAAGCTCATCCATGCTTTTTTCACTTCTAGACTAGACTACTGCAATGCTCTACTCTCCGGCTACCCGGATAAAGCACTAAGTAAACTTCAGTTAGTGCTAAACACGGTGCTAGAATTTTGACTAGAACCCAAAAATTGGAACATCTTACTCTAGTGCTACACACTGGCTTCCTGTTAAGGCTTGGGCTGATTTCCAGGTTTTACTGCTAACCTACAAAGCATTGCATGGGCTTGCTCCTACCTATCTCTCCGATTTGGTCCTGCCGTACATACCTCCACGTACGCTACGGTCACAAGACGCAGGCCTCCTTATTGTCCCTAGATTTTCTAAGCAAACAGCTGGAGGCAGGGCTTTCTCCTATAGAGCTCAATTTTTTATGGAATGGTCTGCCTATCCATGTGAGAGACACAGACTCGGTCTCAACCTTTAAGTCTTTATTGAAGACTCATCTTTTCAGTGTCCTATGATTGAGTGTAGTCTGGCCCAGGGGTGTGAAGGTGAATGGAAAGGCATTGGAGCGATGAACCGCCCTTGCTATCTCCGCCTAGCCGGTTCCCCTCTCTCCACTGGGATTCTCTGCCTCTGACCCTATTAAGGGGGCTGAGTCACTGGCTTACTAGTGCTCTTCCATGCCGTCCCTAGGAGGGGTGCATCACTTGAGTAGGTTGAATCACTGACGTGATCTTCCTGTCCGGGTTCGGTGCCCCCTCGGGTTTGTGCCATGGGGGAGATCTTCGTGGGCTATACTCAGCCTTGTCTCAGGGTAGTAAGTTGGTAGTTTGCGAATATCCCTCTAGTGGTTTGGGGGCTTTGCTTTGGCAAAGTGGGTGGGGTCATATCCTGCCTGGTTGGCCCTGTCCGGGGGTATCGTTGGACGGGGCCACAGTGTCTCCCAACCCCTCCTGTCTCAGCCTCCAGTATCTATTCTGCAATAGTTTATGTGTCAGGGGGTTAGGGTCAGTCTGTTACCTGGTGTTATTCTCATGTCTTATCCGGTGTCCTGTGTGAATTTAAGTATGCTCCCTCTAATTCACTCTCTCTCCCTCTCTCTCCCCTCCCGGAGAACCTGAGCCCTGGGACCATTCCTAAGGACTACCTGGCCTTGCTGTCCCCAGTCCACCTGGTCGTGCTGACGCTCCAGTTTCAACTGTTCTGCCTGCGGCTATGGAACCCTGACCTGTTCACCGGACGTGCTACCTGTCCCAGACCTGCTGTTTTCAACTCTCTAGAGACCGCAGGAGCGTTAGAGATACTCTTAATGATCGGCTATGAAAAGCCAACTGACATTTACTCCTGAGGTGCTGACTTGCTGCACCCTCGACAACTACTGTGATTATTATTATTTGACCACGCTGGTCATTTATGAACATTTGAACATCTTGGCCATGTTCTGTTATAATCTCCACCCGGCACAGCCAGATGAGGACTGGCCACCCCTCATAGCCTGGTTCCTCTCTAGGTTTCTTCCTAGGTTTTGGCCTTTCTAGGGAGTTTTTCCTAGCCACCTTGCTTCTACACCTGCATTGCTTGCTGTTTGGGGTTTTAGGCTAGGTTTCTGTACAGCACTTTGAGATATCAGCTGATGTAAGAAGGGCTATATAAATAAATTTGATTAGATTAGATTTAATTAACTCTACCTAGCTTGCCCACCGGTAGGCTAGCTAAAGATATTACCATATTGCTTAGATCCATCCACTTCTTCAAAATATACAAGGGATTATCAATGAGTCTTGTGTAAATAGTTGTTATTGGTAATAGTTGTTATTCATGACTCCATATGTCTCAACAAGAACCCTGATCTTCGTTCCCGGTCTTATAGGGAAGGATTCATTTAGAGTTATGCTTCCGTTCCACGGTTTAATAATTTACTTGTGTTCGTCGATTTTAGTCTTTTTTCCATCCAGACAGGAAAGTGAGAACAAACTCTCTGGTCTCATTCTCACCAACTTGCCAAGGTCCATAAATGATGAAAAATGAAAAATGACATAGAGACCAAAACATTTTTAAATAACAATCTCTACATTATAAAGGGAAAAGGCTAGTGGAGTTTTGAGCATGAGGGTAAAAGTCATCTGGGTTTAACGGAGTTGGTGAGGGGAGGTGACGGTCTGGGGGAAAGGGGGGGTGATAAATTCAATCGGTATCCCAGAGTGCCGCTAGAGCCATAGGGCCAGATGGCACGCCACCCTGCGATATGTCACAACGGGCGTGTCGTGTATTTCATGATCAGGGTGGTCAGGCCGAGCTACAGAGGGCGGGAGGAGGGGGGAGGGAGTTTGAGGAGAGGGGAGGATGGGGGATGTGTAGGGACCTTGGGGTGTTCCACTGAGCATCGTGATGTCTGAACAGCAATTCTCCCTGCTCTAACCTTCAGGTCTGGAAGAAGGGAAGGTAACGGATGGCTCCACATGCACCCTCTCCTCGTTCCTATCACCGTACACAACCCCACGCCCCCCACCCCCCTTCACATCCCACCACCAAGCACCTCTGTCCCATGGAAATAAAATCGCTTTGATCATTTTGATAGAATAGTTTGTCATATTTCATAAAATGGTACCATTTGTCCCCCCCCCCCCCCCCAACACAACAGACTGATCATTAGCGCTGGTTATTCTACAGCATGTGTTGCATCTCTGCTATCGAACACACAGTATTCTGTAGTGATGGAATAAGATAACCTCATTGATGCTGTTTGCCAGTAGTCTAAATTAGGCAGCAACAAACACTCTCTCCAGAGTGCTGCAGTAAATAACCAGGTTAACACAGCTCATTTAAGCATTCTGTTATCTTTAGACAACAGACAGCAAGACAAATTACCCAAGGAGGCAGATGCGTACGTGCGTGGGTATATGCCTGTGTGTGTATTTGTTGAGTCTAACAGATAGTTACTATGTTGTTTGTTTGTATCCTTATAGAATATACAGCGGTGGCATGTATTCATGGATGCCAAGGGAAGCCAGGCTTCCCCCAAAAATGTACCAATTAAAACATTTAAAAACATACAGTACATTATTTTATCTTTCTTCTCTCTGTGTTTCATCATTTTTTTTCAATTCGCAAGAGTCTGAATGTATCTCACAGGAGAAAGCATCCGAGCGAGCGAAACAGCACCCTTCTATCTCGTTACAGGTAGGCCATCTATCTGATGCTGTCTGGTCCAAATGAGTATGACATTGTTGCCCCCCATAGCATTGAAGGCAAGGGAAGCCAGCGAGCATTTGGCCTCCATTGATAAAAGAAGTCAGCATTGAGCTAAACTGAGCGAGCTCAACTGTGAATGGTCATGGAGCACCAAAACAAAGTGTCAGGGGAAGCCAGCTTGGATTTTGGCGTCACTATCAAATCGGATTGAGAGTATACGTCATTGACAGAAAAACTTGAATTGCTGCATCTCCTTGTGCTGTTGTCCTCCTGTGGCTAGCTAGCTAGTTAAGACTGTCCCTTTCCTAAATGAACCATGGATGGAGATAGGGATTTGGACTTAATTCTCTGTACTGGCCAATGATTATTACGGCGATTTTGATCCAACCATTCATTTATACATTGTTGTGCCCCTGGTCTGAGAGAATAGAAGTTCAATATGTAGCTATATATGTAGAAGGCTAATGTTAACTAGCTAACATTGCCCAATAATGGAAGTTAGGCTAGCAAGCAAGCATTTAAGCCAGGTAGCCTATGACAACAAAACATAAAGCATGTACTTTATGACAGAGTGATAGACTGTTTCAAGAGAGGACGATCATGGGTGAGGTGAGGTTAACATGTTTTTCTAATTGCACGATCGCGCACGCACACACAGACACTCACATGCACGCACACAGAATTCAGACCCAAAGACAGCAGCATCATATTTAGCTTACATTGGTTGGACTAAATAGTTTTTGGTATCTTTTAGTTGTCACTGTATTAGACTAAGTAGAGGTGATTTGATGATTTTGAAATGTTGAATTTACTGGAATAGTGGAGGCAGCTCCTGTTTTCTTTGTGACTTGCGGTAACTCTCTGTGGTTCTAAATCAATATTTGTTTAGTAGTCCGAAAATGTCGAAAACATAAACTTGCTTGACCATGCTGTAGGTCATGTAACTGTTTGTTAAATGCAATATGCTTTGTGGACTTCACTGGACAGAGTTTGCAATCTGATTTTGTCATAAAACAAAGGTGTGATCGAATTTATTCCGCAACTCTCTTTTTATTGTCTCGGCCTTTAGGCCAATATATCAGGGCCGCAAGGCATATGAACTAACAGGTTATAGAGCAAACAACGCAATTATCACAACACATAGGTTGTAATATGGCTTTGTTTTTTTGGGGGGGGTGACATGTATGTGACATGTGTGAGTCTGTGTGTGTGATTAAAATCTCTTCTCTTATCAGTGTGTCCTTCGCATACCATTGTCTTCTCCTGACTCTTCCTGTCCCAGCTGAGTGTTTGTCCTGCAAGACTAAGTGGCATCTACAGAGAGAGAGCGGCATCCGGAGTGGAGTGTGGCGAGCGACACGCGGTGTACCAGCTGATTAACATACAGGCGTCCCGCTCAATCGATGGGCTAATTAACATCATGGCCCGTGCCGATCGCTATCTAGCTATCTAACCGAGAGATAATTCAATGCCGGCCTTATCAGTGGAAGGCATCCCTGTTCTCCAAAGTTTGTGTAACAACCAGATAGGAGAGGATACACAGGGCGAAAATTGAGCCATTAGTTACACAAAGTGAGAGAAGAGAGGGAGGGAGTGAACAGGGGAAGGAGGAGGGAGGGGAAGTCTCTATCTGTAGCCTCTATCTCTGTCTGTTCACTTTTACTGGAAATGTTGGACATTAAAGGATGAAGACAATCAGACACGAGGGAGAGTCCCTGAAGGAAGATCTGTGGTCCTCCGTCCTGAGTCTCAGTCGACTGGAGTTGAACCTCTGAACAGAGGCTGGGAGAGGGAGAGAGGAACAGAGAAGCAGAAAGAGAGAGCATCAGAGAGAGAGGAAAAATACCGATTTAGAAGAGGAGAGAGACCGTAAGAGCGAAAATTAAATAGTATGAAAGTGCGAGATACAGAGTAAGCTAGATAGAAACAGTGGAGACTTGTCAATATAGTGATGAAGAGAACTAAACAGAAAAGACAGTTGTTGAGAATTCCATTTGAAGAGTGACTTGCCGATACAAGTCTAGCTTCACAGGGAAAACATTGCAGCAAGGGCTCTCACTCTTGATAGTGGTGGAACTGACTGGCACATCTCATTCCAGTTTATAATGCATCTCTGTTTCTGGCTCTGTTGGATTCAACGTATACCCTGCAAGACAGCAACTGCAGTGACTGTGGAAGCTACAACCCTTTGGTGCACAAAATGATAAAAATAATGAAATAAAGATTCCTTGGTTCGAATCCTGAGTCTGCATGACAGGGATGAGCCGTACCTATGTGTGTGTGTGTGTGTGTGTGTGTGTGTGTGTGTGCATGTGTAATTGTCTGAGAGCATATGTGTGTGTGTGTGTGTGTGTGTGTGTGTGTGTGTGTGTGTGTGTGTGTGTGTGTGTGTGTGTGTGTGTGTGTGTGTGTGTGTGTGTTTTTGTGTGCGTGTGTTTTTGTGTGCGTGCGTGCGTGCGTGCGTGCGTGCGTGCGTGCGTGCGTGCGTGTGTGCGTGTGCGTGTGTGTGTTTTTGTGATATACAGTATACCTTCCATACCAAGACGTTATTCTGCCAACTTTACCATGCCCCTGAAATTTTTATTATCTGGAAGTTATTGCCGGGAACAAAGCCTGTACTTTTATTTCCGCCAACCGAACAAGTTTGAGTTTGAGTTTGAGTTTGAGTTTATTTTTACAGGGACAGTGCACATTAATCAACGTTTCAGTAAAAGTGCCGGTTTTAGCCAGCCGGCTAATTTTCAACCGCAGTCCCTGGGCAGGTTATTAAAAACAATTACAATATAGACAATAGCAACATAGAACAAGACATAGCATACAGACATAGCAACATAGGACAAGCAAGACGTAGCATACAGACAGAGCAACATAGAACAAAAAGCAGCAAGACATGATTGCTGTAATGTGTCAAAAAGTCCCACCAACCCCTCAGTATAAATGTCGCCTTTCGTTTTACCGTCTTTGGCAAACATTCAATCGTGAACATTCTATTGCTGTCTGACATCCAGCTTGTCCTTGTCAATCACAAAGCTTCACAGAATTGAACTACAAATCGCTAGTAGGCTATCTGTCTTCAGCCAAAAGAACTGTTTGGGAGTTTGAAAGTGTGATGGTGTTGGTGATCACATCCAAAGTGGATCAAAAAAGCAAATTTCTGAAATCCTCCTACAGAGGTTCAACCAGGTCAGATGGTTGAAAAGAGTGAGGGCACGGGCTCTATTTAATTCTGTTCATTCCGTTATATAAATTCTTAATATAAAATATAGGCCCTATGTGTGTTGACTGTGATCTGGGCAGGGGGATGTAGACAAAGTGTGTATCTTACCTGTTTAATTAACAAAATAAGAACTATTGATTTTATTTGCATGGTGCTGCCATGAGCTGCACAGACCAGTAACATAATTTAACTCAAAAGATGCTATTCTATTTTATTTTATATTATAAATTGTATTAGTCTTAATGTTTTTTAGGATCTACATAAAACAAAGTATAATGGTTTTCTTTGTCTAGCCAGTGCCATCTAATTACGATACCAGAACATATCTGACAAGGTTTTGAGTAGACAACTTTTTTTGACCATAACAGGAATGTACAAGGTAATTATTTACAAATGATTTACAAGTAGGCTATGGCAATCTGCTAATTTACCGTTGTGAATGTGAAAAAATTAAAGCAGCGGAAGTTCTGAATTTAAACGGAGGAATTTAAGCATGCAGCTGTCTAGTTACCACGACAACGGTCGCAATAACAGGGTCAAAGTTAAATGTCTCGTGCTACTTCCCGGCAAAAGTAATGGCTATATAAAAGGCTAATGCCGACAAGACAGAGGTAAAAATAGGGCTGTTTGAAAGAAACATTGCCCAATTGTTTTTACAGGCAACATACTGTGAATCCTATTTGTAAGCACTAATAGACTGCTAATGGCAGCAGTGTTTCACAGTCCCCATTCACCTTGTGTTGGCTGTGAAAGTCCACTCTCCCCCTAATCACATTATTGCTTCAGATGAACTTCAACACACCTCCCCCTCACACACAAAAAAATAATAATAGATTATTGGGTTTTAATAGGAATTCATGAGGAAAAGAGAGAAATCTCCTTCTCTTTTTTGTCTCCCCCCTCCCCTCTCTCTATCTCCCTTTCACTCGCTCTCTCTTCCTCTCCCGCTCTCGCTCTCTCCAAAAAGATAGAGAGAGATATTATCAGTTTGTTCTGAGACATTTTCTTTTTAATGACTTTGTAATGCAGTTCGGCCCATTTGGAAAAGGGAGAGAAAGAGCTCAACCTCCCTAACATGTTTAATTGTGTCAGGAAAGTAGAACAGCACGCCAATGTGACCTTCCATAGCCTCAAATCACTCCTGCTTCTGGAAACGAGCTCTGATAAACGACGCTAAAGTAAATTGCGGTCTCATTCAGAAACTCTCCTCTCTCTGTCTTTCTCTCTCTCAGTGGGGTGGTGCTGGTCTGATGGCCTCTCGTTTGACGGACATGAAGAGTCATGATTACCCGTGGCCTGGAGTGTCCTGGTGCATGTGACACACGTGACCCCTGAGACGTGTCCACTGGACGGCCATGTGGCAGATGTGATGGCAGCCGTGTGTCACGCGGCATATGCTTCACGCCACGACCGCCATCTGGCCTGGACATCAACTTAGCATGGACTCAATCCCAGCCCTCCACCCCTCTACCACCTTCAACCCTTTAACCCTCCTTCACTTCACCCCTCGCCATAACTGCACTTCCCATTCAAATCAAATCAAAAATCAAATTGAATGTTATTATGCGCTGAATACAACAGGTATTACAGTGATATACTTACTTACAAGACCCTAACCAACAATGCAGTTTAAACAATAATAAGAAGAAGAAAGGAAAGGAACAAGTACTTATAGAGCAGCAGTAAAGTAACAACTCTCTGTACTTACTGTACAGTGATGACAAATAAAGAGAAATATCAGTTATTGTGACAGACCGTTAGAGAAGTGGAGCTTCCGATATTCTGTTGTCTGTAATGTATGGAGTATAATTTGCTGGAATGCAGGGAATGTTGTCAAGGTGCTTTGTTTGAACCGACAAATGACAGGGAAAAAGCAGCAACACAAAGCCGTGAAGTAGAATTCAGAGCACAACTCAAAATCCTAAAAGGATGGCTCAAAATGGAACGGACAAGAACAGGAATAGAAAGGAATGGAACATGGTATGAAATGCAACAGCACATTACCACCATGAAGCAGGATTTAGCCACCTACTTTCTAGTAACCCTCGTCTCTCAACACCGACTAGCAGCTTTAATTGATCCATTCTCTATTTCCTGGAGGGCTCTCAGTATGAGGGGTTAAAAGTTAGGCATTCAAACACTTTTAGGTTCGGGCCAGTAAATTACATTGAGGGGGGAAAGCGCTGTTGGGTCATTGTGATTCCTGAGCTAGGGTGGGATCTCATAGTTACCTGCTCCTCTCCTCTCGTCTCCTCTCCTCTCTGTCTCCTCTCCTCTTACCATTAAATTGACGCTTCCATGGACACACTACTCATTTGAATATTATCCTAGTGTCCTTCCTTACCCCTAATCTGACTCGCTCAAATAGAATTTTCTTCTATTTGAATGGTCTCTCCTTTTATGAATTAATAAAATAGATTGTCTAGGGGGATATCTTTTCTAGAGCATATGGAATTTCCTAGTCAGTTCTTATATAATTGGGTTTCCTTCAGCATCATAATTTAACTGCACCATCTCTGGATTTGACACGTTTAAATGATTTTTCCAAATTATTTGCACTTTTTTAATTACTTCATTACTCACTCTCTCCCTCTCCCCTTCAGATGTCCGGTGGTGTCCAGTCCTGTTCGGTAGCGTATATTAAAACACTCTTATCTGCATTCTCTTGGTGGAGGCCAGCAAACAAGATACGGTTGGTCAAACAAACAGCCGTTGTCAGCGCTATCGAGCATCATGACTATTTACCACCTGGACAGCTGCTCAAACACTGTCCAACCGATAGGCTCACACCAGCCCCAATACACAGGCACAGGGGATACTGTTCAGATGACCTCATCTGTACCCAAACATATCACAGAACACTCCCAAGGACACTGTCGACACGACTAGACATCAAAGTCTGATACATGTTTGAGTGGACACTGACTATCAGGACTCAGGATATGACCCAGATGCAGACACAGGAGGAGGATAGTTTGGTTTTCAGAATATTTAATATAACAAAGGGGCAGGTAAATGGCAGGTCAAGGGCAGGCAGAGGTTAGTAATCTAAGGCAGAGTCAATCAGGGACAGAACAGGAGGCAGGTTCAGGACAGGCAGAAAGAACTTGAGAACAGGAGAAACAGGAAACACACTGGTAAGACCTGACAAAACAAGATGAACTGGCAACAGACAAACATAAAACGCAGGTATAAATACCCTGGGGATAATGGGGAAGAATAGGAGACACCTGGTGGGGGGTGGAGACAAGCACAACACAGGTGAAACAGGGTGTGACAATGACTAGGGTCAAGAGACAAGGCACAGAGTGGAAAGATCTGCTAACATGTCTCTCAGGGAAAGAGGGAAACATGGAGTAACAACTGTGGCTGTGTAAAAGAAGATTGGCTTCTCTTTCTCTGGGTGCCTTTCACTCTGAGTTAAAGCTTCAGATGCACACATTGTTGGGTTATGGGAATGACCTCTCTACACACTGCCCAGCATCAAAGACAGTACAGTATGAAGATATGCAGAAACTGCTTCTCCAATAGAAATCCCAGATCACACTTGTTTTTTTTTTTATTTTGTTTTTTTTTATCCCATTTTCGTGGTATCCAATCGCTAGTAATTACTATCTTGTCTCATCGCTACAACTCCCGTACGGGCTCGGGAGAGACGAAGGTCGAAAGCCATGCGTCCTCCGACACACAACCCAACCAAACCGCACTGCTTCTTAACACAGCTCGCCTCCAACCCGGAAGCCAGCCGCACCAATGTGTCGGAGGAAACACCGTGTACCTGGCCCCCTTGGTTAGCGCGCACTGCGCCCGGCCCGCCACAGGAGTCGCTGCAGCGCGATGAGACAAGGATATCCCTACCGGCCAAACCCTCCCTAACCCGGACGACGCTATGCCAATTGTGCGTCGCCCCACGGACCTCCCGGTCGCGGCCGGCTGCGACAGAGCCTGGGCGCGAACCCAGAGACTCTGGTGGCGCAGCTAGCACTGCGATGCAGTGCCCTAGACCACTGCGCCACCCGGGAGGCCCTCAGATCACACTTGTTGGTGATGTCATGGCGATGTTAGCTAGCACAGCTCATGTGCAAAAACACGACATCGGGTCTAGCGGTCGTGTCGCCAGTAGTGAGTGCAGCGAGGTAAGCTTAGCTAGCTTTGCTATGGAGGGAACTATGTTTTGGGGTTGGGAGGACTTCTCCCCTCCTGTTGAGTGACTCGCCATCTCAAGATGGTCAGCTAATTCAGTTCTATGTGTAAGCCAGTGGTCACCAACCAGTCGATCGCGACCATTTCATTTGTCTGAAAAGACAAACTCCGCCTACCCAGCGGACTGACAGATCTGTGGCTAAATCAAGTGTGCCTACTGCACTGGCCAATAGGATAGCTCAAATCACTGTGCCTACCTACAGCTTCCACGACCTTGGCTACAGCAGGGTTGTGATACTGGCCTAAGTCAGATTTCATAACTTTTCAAACCAAAAATATAGCAAGAGCTGCTGTTTTTATGATTGAGTCCATGTCTAAGTTTTATTTAGCACTGTCAACACTGATTTTATTCATTACAAAACATAAAACGTGCTTCTCTCGGCTTCCACACGAGCTGCAGCTGCAATGAATGAGCAGCCAAGTGTATCGATAGCCCTGCGTTTGAATTATTATTAGCAGCTTGTCGTGGCTATTTTAATATCGAGGAGTATTTAACTTTCTCTGATCATAGGAACAACGTGAATTTGTGCCTGAGGCAGATGCGGTGTGAAGACTGTGTCCCAATCTCACCGTAGGAAAGGAAGGAGAGACCAGGGACCATGAGAGGCAGACGCTCTGCTGTTCCCTACCTCCGCTGAGACTAATGCCGTGTTCAAAACTACTGAGCACTCGGAACTAGGAAATCTCTGACTTCCGACTTCAGTTGCGTTCACGACAACTGGGAATTCGGGGAAAAACGAGATCTGACTGGGAACAATCTTTTGAACAGTCATCCAACTCGGAAACTCTGGCATCTTTCTAGAGCTCCAACTTTCCGACCTGAAGTTCACTTATGTCATGATTTGACAATTATTATTATTTTTTTAAGTCATGTTAAAAAAAAATCTGAGCGGTAGATCACGGCTTGCTTTTTGACTGTGAAAGTGATCTTGACTCAGAAAAGTTTGGTGACCACCAGTGGTGGAAAAAGTACCCAATTGTCATACTTGAGTAAAAGTATAGACACCTTAATAGAAAGTTACTCAAGTAAAATAGTACTTGAGTAAAAGTCTAAAAGCATTTGGTTTTAAATATACTTAACTAAGTATCAAAAGTAAAAGTATTAATCATTTCAAATTCCTTATATTAAGCAAAGCAGACTGCACCATTTTCTTGATAAATGTTTTTACGGATAGCCAGGGGCAAATTCCAACACTGACATTATTTACAAAAGATGAATTGTGTTTAATGAGTCCGCCAGACCATAGTAGGCAGTAGGGATAACCACTTGTTCTCTTGATAAGTACATGAATTTCACAATTTTCCTGTCCTGCTGAGCATTCAAAATGTAATGGGTACGTTGGGTTGTCAGGGAAAATTTATGGAGTTTTTTCTTTAGGAATGTAGTGAAGTAAAAGTAAAAGTAATCAAAAATATGAATGTAAAGTAAAATACAGATGCCCCAAAAAACTACTTAAGTACTACTTTAAAGTATTTTTACTTAAGTACTTTACACTACTGGTGACCACCTTTGTAGGCTAAAGCCTGCACTGACCTTGTGTTTAATCAAGCTGGGAGCAGCTGCCTAGCATAGCTTGGTCATAACTGTAGCTGTCTATCCTATCTATCTGATATTTCTCTGTCAAATCAGTTATGGCAAGATATAAAGAGCCAGTGTCTAGAATGTGTTTCATACGACACTTGTTCTACAACACCTTGCTACGAAAGTAGCTTGCAACTTAGTTTCAACATTTCATCACGTCATGAAAGGTCGCTGGTGAACATCTGTCGCTGTGCCCTTGGACAAGGCAGTTAACCCTAATTGCTCTAGGTGTGCTGTACAATGGTGACCCTGGTCATGACCCCACATCCTGTGGGTGTCTCAAGGGGAGTTGGCATATGCAAAAAACACATTTCCATTACACACAAATATAAGCACCCACCCCCAAATAATTTTGATTATTATGTAAATATATGTTTAACGTGGAAACGGTATCAACTGCAAGTTGAATGCACGGTCTTGAGTCAGCTCAGCTGTACTACAACACAATCATCTGTAACTGGCTAGTTTTGTATAGTCTCTCCTAATGTCAGCTGTTACGATTTGGATGGAGCTGCAGAGATGGATAGCAGTCGTTTTACAGGCTACTGACCAATTATGTTGACACTGATCTAAACCTTTTTTTGTACATAATATTTGTGCCATCATTTCCTATGACCGAAAAAAACGCTTCTGGACATCAGAACAGTGATCACTAATCTCGATTTGGATTAAGATTTTCTACTTCAACGAGTTTGCAGATGTTCTGCTCATTCTGGAACAGACCCGAATCCCCGGGACTTGGAGTCGTGGCTGAACAAGGACAATATACTGTACAGTACATCTGGCTGGTTTTTCTATAGGGTTGTGTCTCTTTGTTAACAACAGCTGGTGTGCAATCTCTAATGTTAAGGAAGTCTTGAGTGTTTGCTCGCTTGAGTTAGAATACCTTATGATAAGCTGTAGACCATACTACAGTATTTACCAAGAGAGTTTTCATCTATATTTTTCGTAGCTTTCTACTTACCACCACAAACCGATGCTGGCACTAAAACAACACTCAACAAGCTGTATAGGGCCATAAGCAATCAAGAAAATGCATATCCAGAGGTGATGCTCCTAGTGGCTGGTGATTTTAATACAGGGAAACTGAAATCCATCATACCTCAGTTTTACCAGCATGTCACCTGTACAACTAGAGGTGAAAAAACTCTATTTCACATTTACTCCACACACAGAAACACATACAAAACTCTCCCTCTCTCTCCATTTGTCAAATCTGACCATAACTCTATCCTCCTGATTTCTGCTTACAAGCAAAAACTCAAACAGGAAGTAACAGTGACACACTCAATATGGAAGTGGTCCGATGATGTGGATGCTAAGCTAACTGGAATATGTTCCGGGACTAATACGATAACATTAGGGAGTTTACCACATCAGTCACCGACTTCATTAATAAGTGCATCGACGACTTGTTCCCACGGTGACCGTACGTACATATCCCAACCAGAAGCCATTAATTACAGGCAACATCCGCACTGAGCTAAAGGCTAGAGCTTCCGCTTTCATTGAGCGGGATATAATCCGGACACTTATAATAAATCCCTCTATGACCTCCGACGAGCCATCAAACAGTCAAAACGTCAATACAGGACTAAGATCAAATCTTACTACGCTGGCTCTGACATTCGTCATGTGTGGCAGGGCTCGCAAACTATCATGAATTACAAAGGGAAACCCAGCCACGAGCTGCTCTGTGACACGAGCGTACCAGACGAGCTAAATTCCGTCTATGCTCACTTCGAGGCAAGCAACACTGAACCATGCATGAGAGCACCAGCTGTTCCAGACGACTGTGTGATCTCACTCTCCGTAGCTGATGTGAGTAAGACCTTTAAACTGGTTAACATTCAGATGGCCGTGGCGCCAGATGGATTGCCAGGACGCGTACTCAGAGCATGCGCTAACCAGCTGGAAAATGTCTTCACTGGCATTTTCAACCTCTCCCTGACCCAGTCTCTAATACCTACATGTTTCAAGCATACCGCCATAGTCCCTGTGCCCGAGAATGCCAAGGTAACCTGTCTAAATGAATATTGCCCCGTAGCACTCAGGTCTGTAGCAATGAAATGCCTTTAACTTCTCTGCGCTACGGATCCCTTTAGCGGGATCATTTTCCTAAACAACCGCTGAATTGCAGGGCGCAAAATATTACTAAAAATATTTATAATCATGCAATCACAAGTGAAATATACCAAAACACAGCTTAGCTTGTTGTTAATCCACCTATCGTGTCAGATTTTGAAAATATGCTTTGCAGCGAAAGCAATCCAAGCTTTTGTGAGTGTATCAATCAATGCTACAACAGCTAGCCCCAAATTAGCATGGTCACGAAAGTCAGAAAAGCAATAAAATTAATCGCTTACCTTTGATAATCTTCGGATGTTTGCACTCACGAGACTCCCAGTTACACAATAAAACATTTTTTTGTTCGATAAATATTACTTTCATAACAAAAAAACGCCATTTGGGTTGCGCGTTATGTTCAGAAAACTACAGCCTCGTTCCTGTCCTGAAAGGCAGAAGAAAATTCAAACGTATCAGATTAAAAAATATTACTAAAAATAGTTATAATCATGCAATCACAAGTGAAATATACCAAAACACAGCTTAGCTTGTTGTTAATCCACCTATCGTGTCAGATTTTGAAAATATGCTTTGCAGCGAAAGCAATCCAAGCTTTTGTGAGTGTATCAATCAATGCTACAACAGCTAGCCCCAAATTAGCATGGTCACGAAAGTCAGAAAAGCAATAAAATTAATCGCTTACCTTTGATAATCTTCGGATGTTTGCACTCACGAGACTCCCAGTTACACAACAAATGTTATTTTTGTTCGATAAATATTACTTTTATAACAAAAAAACGCCATTTGGGTTGCGCGTTATGTTCAGAAAACCAAAGCCTCGTTCCGTTCAACGAAAATTCCAAAAAGTATCCGTAATGTTCGTAGAAACATGACAAATGTTTTTTATAATCAATCCTCAGGTTGTTTTTAACAAACATAATCGATAATATTTCAACCGGACCGTAACCTATTCAATAAAAGAGAGAAAGAAAATGGAGAGCTACCCCTCTCGCGCGTAGGAACTAATCAGAGGACACCTGACTACACTCCAAAAATAATAATCTGATCCCTAGCGTCAAGAGGTTTTAAATGCTGGTCATGGCTCACATCAACACCATCATCCCAGACACCCAGGACCCACTAAAATTCACATACTGCCCCAACAGATCCACAGATGATGCAATCACTTCCCTCTCTAATCTGGACAAGAGGAACACCTACGTGAGAATGCTGTTCATTCACTATAGCTCAGCATTCAACACCACATTGCCCTCCAAGCTTATCACTAATTTCAGGACCCAGGGACTGAACACCTCCCTCTGCAACTGGATCCTGGACATCCTGATGGGCCGCCCCCAGGTGACGATGCTTAGTCCACTCGTGTACTCCCTGTTCACCCACGACTGCGTGGCCACGCACTACTCCAACACCATCATTAAGTTTGCTGACGACACGGTGGCCTGATCACAGACGACGATGAGATAGCCTATAGGGAGGAGATCAGTGACCTGGCAGTGTGGTGCCAGGACAACAATCTCTCCCTCAACATCAGCAAGACAAAGGAGCTGATCATGGACTACAGGAAACGGAGGGCTGAACCCGCCCCATCCACATTGACGGGGCTGTAGTGGAGCAGGTTGAGAGCTTCAAGTTCCTCAGTGTTCATATCACTAAGGAATTATCATGATCCACACACACCAACACAGTCAGGAAGAAGGCACGACAATGCTTCTTTCCCCTCAGGAGACTGAAAAGATTCGGCATGGGCCCTCAGATCCTCAAAAAGTTATACAGCTGCACCATTGAGAGCATGACTGGCTGCATAACAGCTTGGTATTGTAATTGCTTGGCCTCCGACCACAAGGCGCCACAGAGGGTAGTGTGTTAGGCCCAGTACATCACCCAGTACACCCTGCCATCCAGTCATCCAGGACCTCTATACCATGCAGTGTCAGAGGAAGGCCCTAAAAATTGTCAAAGACTCCACCCACCCGAGTCATAAACTGTTCTCTCTGTTACCGATGCACCAAGCCTGGATACACTAACTCTTTTGAATCACTTCATGTACATATCTACCTCAATTACCTTGTACTCCTGAACATCGATACTCATTGTGTATTTATTCCTCATGTTATTATTTTTTCTATTATTCAAAAAATGGGAAGGGCTCGCAAGCGTTTCACTGTTAGTCTGCACCATTTGTTTACGAAACTTGTGACAAATAACATTTGATTTGATTTGGTTAGCTCTTTCCCGGTGGACAAATCCCAGAACTACTTATATTCCTACAACAGGTGTAGGCTACATGTGGACATTGCACAAACATCGTCCAGCTTAAGTCTAGATTTATGTATCCTCACAAAAATCGACAACACATTTTAAGATGTAAATATTATATTGATGGGCTTATAAAAACGATATACCTACACTTAACTAGCAAAATAAAATAAAAGTTGTGTGTAGAGTACAACTTCAGCTGTCTAACCAGAACGGCATTTTATTTGTCTATTTGGCAAAAAAAATCTGATTACACACTGACATGCACAGCTCTCTGGGTGAGGTACTGTCTTCAAGTCTCCAGTGAGTGATGAAGTCCCTTCCATTCCATCTATGTAATGTATTGCAGGTTACGGACAGGTGCCGTTAGGTGGCAGGTGGGGTGGAGTGGATGACACTCCATCCTTAACATGACAGAGTTTGCCTCAACCCATGGGTCCAGCAGGCAGAGTTCAATAACTACAGGCTGATGTGAGATGCAGGAGGATGGCACTCTTCTCATACCACTCTGTAGGCTACTGACCAATGCAAAGCTCCAGGAGGTCAATAGCCTACAGAGTAATATGAGAAAAGGGTAGTTCCTGAACTTATTGATAGTACCATCCCATTCAATAATAACAAAAGATGATACAAAGTAATAGATATGTATTTTAGAATTTTTATGTCGAGCGCAAGGTCTCTCCCGATGCAGACATCAGTAGCAACCTGTCTTTAAGTCAGAGGACTCCTTTTCAAAAGCATCTCTTCCCGCCCATCTGTAGAAACATTTTGAAAAAGTTGATGAGTGACACATGTATTGAAAGGGTGATATTACAAAAAAAACTTGGGATGTACTGTCTTATTAGTAATAACCTTGTGTCCCAGCCAACGGCTGATGGGCATGGCAGCGTAGATCAGCTCCAGCCCCCGCTCGTCAGAGATACTGGTCAATAAGGAGCCTGACTTTGACTCCTATATCTGGCCCAGCTCCTAGATCACAGAGGGAGAGAGAGAGAAAAAACTGTCACCATACAGTCATGGAAGCCAACAGTGAATACATGGTTGAACATAGCCAATCAGAGATTCTGATTCACAGCTAATTCACAAGAGACACGTGCCAGCATGTCACTGACTGGTTGACATTACTCAATCAGGCCCAGGAGTAGTCCATGGGCACATTGGAAGGGGGCACCTCCTTACAACATTCAAGACACACATATACACACTGCACTGACTACATTATCCATGGTGGTAAGTTGAATTCCGGGACAGATACTATTTTGACTATTGACCAGATCAAATGTGACCAACCTGATTCAAGTGTCCTCCATTACACTGAAGTAGTACTGGTGTCTGGCCACTGCCTCAGCCTTCTGTAACATCTGATAAGGTAGGGGGGTTCCCACAATGCTAGCCTGGGTAGCTACTATCATCTGGGCTTGATGTGCACAGCCGGTAATTCTCCCGGCGACTAGTTCGTACATAAAACATTCTCCATTTAGGTTGCAAAGAATGGCAAGAAGGCAAAAAAAAACATGGAAAATATACTTTCTTTATGAAACAGGCATGTTGTTTTGGGTTAGCAGATGAAGTCCCTGAATGCTGACTAGCTAGCTAGCTACCTAACTTGCAAATATTTTTTTGTCCGAGTTTAAATGATTTGTCTAGCTAGCTAACGTTAGCCAGTTCAAATTGAAAATTATTGAAAGCAACCTGGCTTAATCCTATGATTAGCTTGCAAGCTAGTATCCAAGTGCCTGCCCTGTATTGACCTTAAATGCCAATGGGCTATCTACTTAGCTAACGTACTCACCAACACCAGTGGTTTGAAGGTTAACAAGCCTGCAGCAGTGACCATGTCACATGCAATCCATTTATGGCTATCTGGCAATGTTGTTGAAATGCATTGGAAATTTGCACCGACTTTCTGGAAGTCCATTTTCACTCCTATTTGCAGAGCGAAATATGCGTGCGATTCACCCATATGCACACTTGATAACAAATGTCCACACGGCAACTGGGGGAGGACCACAACGTGTTGTCTCTGGGTAATTGGGCATCATTGGCAAAACTGGGCATGTAAGTAATCCATACCCAACCCTCCAGTAAGCCGTGACAAACTCACTTACAAATGTATGTTTTGGAAGAAACTGACTTTATGACCAAAATTATCCTATTTACACTTTGTAGTCAATTTTGACACTAGAATTAATGTTTTTGGTTTTAAGGGGCAGTTGACCTTTAAGACATTGGCTTGAATCTCGGTTTTAACTTTAGAGTTCGAGAAAATAAAAAACTAAAGATGAATTTTCCACTTTTCTCTCTCTCTCTCTTTTCTCTCTCTCTCTCTCTCTCTCTCTCTCTCTCTCTCTCTCTCTCTCTCTCTCTCTCTCTCTCTAGCTCTCTAGCTCTCTCTCTCTCTAGCTCTCTCTCTCTCTCTCTCTCTCTCTAACACACACACACTATCCCTCACCCTCTTTCTTACTCACTCCTTCTCCCTCCCTCTCTCCCCCCATACTGTGATTTATCTCTCCACTGCCCTTCTCTCCATCTACTGCTCAGCTGAGGCGTCTACACAGTGATTTGTGTTCTCCTCTTCGCCGGTGCGTCTTAAATGATGGCCCTGTGTTATTTAATCTCAGCACTTACACTGTGTCCAGGGCATATTAGTGCAGCCCTTCTGCACACCATCATAGCACAGGATGTGATCTAACGCAGAGGGGGGAGGGACCGCACATCTAGTCAGCTGAGGGGAGAAATGCTGCTGTCAGCACATTTCCTACACACACACACACACACACGCTCAGAGACACACACATACACACACACGCTGACCCTCATACACACACGGATGCTCAGACACACACAATCACTCTCACACCCACACACCCCCCCACACACACACACACACACACACGCTGACACTCATACACACACGGATGCTCAGACACACACAATCACTCTCAAACCCACACACACACACACACACACACACACACACACACACACACACACACACACACACACACACACACACACACACACACACACACACACACACACACACACACACTCTCTCACTGATGTCAGCATATCTCCAACAGATTTGACAACTTAAACCTGTAGCTCTCTGCATCTGCTGTGCCATAAACACACTTACAGTATACACACACACACACACACACACACACACACACACACACACACACACACACACACACACACACACACACACACACACACACACACACACACACACTGCAACAGAAAAGTCTGAATTAAAAGCATTATTTTGAGACAAAAAGACTGCATAAATCAATGCAGAATGTTCAGTACATAAATTAGCTGGATGAATGAGAAATAAATTGAGGGCTTTGAGTTTCTCTCTCTTTCATTCTAATTATTTGCAAAGCCACTGTTTTCATGGAAGGCTTTGATTAGCTCAATAGCTCCTGTGTTTGATCCAAATGCAGGACATTGCTGGGAAAAATCCCCATTTCGTCTCCACAGTTTGATTACATTTTGAAGGCATTGTTCAATGCGGTCTTGGAGACCAACCGCTGAGGAATTCAGTGTGTCTGTTTTCAGTTAATTATGGGCTGTGTTCTGAGGATATCTTGGAGAAACATTCACCATTCTGTTTGATTGCTGCCTGGGCGAAAAAGGAATCTGCTCTAATTTGCTGCAACATGTATACAATTATGAACACAGGCGTACGTCAGACAATGCTGAGAATGTGAGTGGTTACAGAGTAATGAATTTACAGTGTGGATCCTTCCAATGCCTGCTGCTGTTTTTCAGTGGGTTGGTTGATTGGCTCAAATAGCTGACTCACAGTTCTCATTGAATACACTATAGGAGAGAGTTGAGATTTTCAATGGTTTCTCAGTGGCAGCTTGAAAAAACAAAGCCGATTTGTTTATGATCTGATGATATGTTAGTTGTTTATCTTGAGATACAGTGCAACATACTATAGCCACCATACTAGGAAATGAGTGTACACACACACACACACACACACACATACACACACACAGACACACACACAAAAGCGCTCTCACACACACACACACACACACACACACACATGCTCTGTGACTCTGTCCTTCCTGCCCTTGTCTGACCAAAGCTGCACCCCGATGCTCTTTACGGGTGTAAAGTGAAAATAATTGTCTGTCTTGACTGCGAGAGGTCAGAGAGAGGGAATAAAAAAAAAGAGAATGCTGAATATTTAAGGCAAATGAAGTGTGGCTCCCCAAGGGGAGGGCAGGATCGGAGGAGGGAAGGGAGAGAGGGAGGGGAGGAGTGGTGAAACACCACCGCTCTGCTTCTCTAGCACTCTACAGTTCTACCTCCCTGCCTGTTTGTCAGTGGTGCTGCTGAGCAGTACCTGAGTCTAAGAAACGAGAGATGTGTGGTCGTGTTAACTTTTGATATAGCACTACTGTCAATCAAACTATCATCATAATCATTGTTATCATCATCATCATCATCATCACAAATCATTATAATGTTCCTCATTGTCACGCCATGAATCAAATAGCCTATTCTCACTGTCCCTCCTCATCAAAAACTCCATGATGTCTTTGAATGTCTTTCCACTAGTTGTCCTCCAGAACCCACAGCTCTCACATCTACCACAATACATTACAATACAATACATGTCACGTTCCTGACCTGTTTTCTGTGTTTTGGTATGTGTTTATTGGTCAGGGCGTGAGTTTGGGTGGGTAGTCTATGTTTTCTGTTTCTATGTTGGTTTTGGGTTGCCTGGTATGGCTCTCAATTAGAGGCAGGTGTTTGACGTTTCCTCTGATTGAGAGTCATATTAAGGTAGGTTGTTCTCACTGTTTGTTTGTGGGTGATTGTCGTCCGTGTCTGTGTCTGCGCACCACACGGGACTGTAGCGTTTGTTCGTTCGTTTGTTATAGTCTGTTCCTGTTCGTGCGTTCTTCTTGTTTTATGTAAGTTCGTAAGTTTAGGTCTGTTTAGTTCGTTTTGTTATTTTGTATTACTAGAGTGTTATTTCGTGTTTCGTCGTTTTGTATAATAAATCATTATGTCATCATACCTCGCTGCACATTGGTCTTCCGATCCCTCTCTCCTCTCCTCGTCCGAGGAGGAGGAAGAGCTAGAAAGCCGTTACAGAATCACCCACCAAACCCAGATCAAGCAGCGGGTTAACGGACAGCAACGACAGCAGCAGTGGGTCAAGGAGGATTGGACATGGGAAGAGATTCTGGACGGAGAAGGACCCTGGGCAGAGCCAGAGGAGTGTCGCCGTCCCAAGGCGGAGCTGGAGGCATCTAAAGCGGAGAGGCGACGATATGAGGAGGCAGCACGGAAGAAAGGCTGGAAGCCCGCAAGTACAACCCAAAAATTTCTTGGGGGGGGGCTAAAGGGTAGTGTGGCGAAGTCAGGTAGGAGACCTGCGCCAACTTCCCGGGCTTACCGTGGAGAGCGAGAGTACGGGCAGACACCGTGTTACGCAGTAGAGCGCATGGTGTCTCCTGTACGTGTTCATAGCCCGGTGCGGGTTATTCCACCTCCCCGCACTAGCCGGGCTAGAGTGAGCATTGAGCCAAGTGCCATGAAGCCGGCTCAACATATCTGGCCTCCAGTACGTCTCCTCGGGCCGGTGTACATGGCACCAGCCTTACGCATGGTGTCCCCGGTTCGCCAACACAGCCCAGTGCGGGTTATTCCACCTCCCCGCACTGGACGGGCTACGGGGAGCATGCAACCAGGTAAGTTTGGGCAGGCTCAGTGCTCAAGGGAGCCAGTACGCCTGCACGGTCCGGTATATCCGGCGCCACCTTCCCGCCCCAGCTCAGTACCACCAGTGCCTGCACCACGCACCAAGCCTCATGTGCGTCCTCAGAGCCCTGTACGCACTGTTCCTCCTCGTGTCTCCAGTCCAGTGCCTCCAGTTCCGGCACCACGCACCAAGCCTCATGTGCGTCCTCAGAGCCCTGTACGCACTGTTCCTTCTCCCCGCACTCGCCATGAGGTGCGTGACCTCAGCCCGGTATCACCAGTGCCGGTACCACGCACCAGGCCTATAGTGCGCATCGAGAGTCCAGTGTGCCCTGTTCCTGCTCCCCGCACTAGCCTTGAGGTGCGTGTCTCCAGTCCGGTACCACCAGTTCCGGCACCACGCACCAGGCCTACTGTGCGCCTCAGCGGGTCAGAGACGGCTGTCTGCCCAACGCCGCCTGCACTGCTCGTCTGCCCAGCACCGTCTGAGCCATCTGTCTGCCCAGCGCCGTCTGAGCCATCTGTCTGCCCAGCGCCTTCTGAGCCATCCGTCTGCCCAGCGCCTTCTGAGCCATCCGTCTGCCCAGCGCCTTCTGAGCCATCCGTCTGCCCAGCGCCTTCTGAGCCATCCGTCTGCCACGAGCCATTAGAGCCGCCCGTCTGTCCCGAGCCATTAGAGCCGTCCGTCAGTCAGGAGCCGCTAGAGCCGTCCGTCAGTCAGGAGCTGCCAGAGCCGCCAGCCAGTCAGGAGCTGCCAGAGCCGCCAGCCAGTCAGGAGCTGCCAGAGCCGCCAGCCAGTCAGGAGCTGCCAGAGCCGCCAGCCAGTCAGGAGCTGCCAGAGCCGCCAGCCAGTCAGGAGCTGCCAGAGCCGCCAGCCAGTCAGGAGCTGCCAGAGCTGCCCTACAGTCATGAGCTGCCCTACAGTCATGAGCTGCCCTACAGTCATGAGCTGCCCTACAGTCATGAGCTGCCCTACAGTCATGAGCTGCCCTACAGTCATGAGCTGCCCTTCAGTCATGAGCTGCCCTTCAGTCATGAGCTGCCCTTCAGTCATGAGCTGCCCTCCAGTCATGAGCTGCCCTCCAGTCATGAGCTGCCCTCCAGTCATGAGCTGCCCTCCAGTCATGAGCTGCCCTCCAGTCATGAGCTGTCCCTCTGTCCTAAGCTACCGCTCTGTCCGGAGCTACCGCTCTGTCCGGAGCTACCTCTCTGTCCGGAGCTACCTCTCTGTCCTGAGCTACCTCTCTGTCCTGAGCTACCTCTCTGTCCTGAGCTACCTCTCTGTCCTGAGCTACCTCTCTGTCCTGAGCTACCTCTCTGTCCTGAGCTGTCTCCTCTATGTAGGAGGGGCCTTAGTGAAGGTTCCTGGACCATGGTCGGGGGCGAGGGTCGCCACTCAAAGGACGCTAAGGAGGGGGACAAAGACAGTGGTGGAGTGGTGTCCTCGTCCACCGCCGGAGCCGCCACCGCGGACAGATGCCCACCCAGACCCTCCCCTTGAGTTTTAGGGGTGCGCCCGGAGTTCGCACCTTGAGGGGGGGGTTCTGTCACGTTCCTGACCTGTTTTCTGTGTTTTGGTATGTGTTTATTGGTCAGGGCGTGAGTTTGGGTGGGTAGTCTATGTTTTCTGTTTCTATGTTGGTTTTGGGTTGCCTGGTATGGCTCTCAATTAGAGGCAGGTGTTTGACGTTTCCTCTGATTGAGAGTCATATTAAGGTAGGTTGTTCTCACTGTTTGTTTGTGGGTGATTGTCGTCCGTGTCTGTGTCTGCGCACCACACGGGACTGTAGCGTTTGTTCGTTCGTTTGTTATAGTCTGTTCCTGTTCGTGCGTTCTTCTTGTTTTATGTAAGTTCGTAAGTTTAGGTCTGTTTAGTTCGTTTTGTTATTTTGTATTACTAGAGTGTTATTTCGTGTTTCGTCGTTTTGTATAATAAATCATTATGTCATCATACCTCGCTGCACATTGGTCTTCCGATCCCTCTCTCCTCTCCTCGTCCGAGGAGGAGGAAGAGCTAGAAAGCCGTTACAATACAATACAAGAAACGTATCTGTGTGCTGTCAGAGCTGGATACGGTTGACTAGTCTGACTGGGTGCATGTTTGACTAAATGGGTAAATTTAATTGGGTGATGAGAATTCATTATATTTCTGTTCCCAGCCAGTATCATAATGACTGGCTAGCTGCTGCGTGTATTCACTTTGTCCTCCATGTTTAAACCATGACTGGGTGAGGCTCCTGCCCGTAATCAGCGCCAGCTCTTTCCATTCCCCACAATACACTCTACACAGCCACACCACAGACATTAGCATTAAAACAATTTGAATGGAAATTTCACGTCCCACGTCCAAAATGAATGGATTTAATCAAGCAATTCTACAGGGCCTTCATATACATTATGAGAAACTTTAGTTTGGAGCGCGAGAAAGGGGAGAAACAGGAAGAGAAACAGTTTAATTTATCAAAATCCACATGTTGACCTTGAGCACGTTATTAAGTCATTACAGGAAGTGGAGATGAGGAAATACAAGCTATCAGCCCAGAGTCCTTAGGGAATACAGCCAATAAGGTCAGTGTTAATGACCAGAATCACTGCTCACTACACACACACATACCGGCGCGTGCACACACACACAGACAGACACTCACAGACACATGAACACTGATGAACGCACAAACACCAATGTGAGCTCACTCACCAACACGCCCGCACACGCACCACAAATACACACACACGCATGCTCACACACACACACCATCACAAACACTCACAAGGGTCTAAATCCAGGCCAGCAAACCCCCCAAACCACTCAAAGACAGTCCTCACACCGCCCCTGTCTTTGCAGGATCCCTCTCCATCCTTTACTGAATTATGTTCAATTGATTTGTTAATCAGCTGGAATAAAGTGTACCATTATTTCTGGACATTCGTCTGTTGACTGGCCAAGTTTGGATGAGCAGAACTACTTTAAGGAGTGTTTTTCAGACCCAACAACAAGTGTTGTGACCAGATAGTCACCCTGCTACGTTGCTGCATTCAGAGGTAATTTGCTTCTTGGGTGGTGGTTCAGAGCAGGCCACAGTGTAGAGGAGAAAGAGGGAGATGGAGGTCATTCTTTTCTCTAGGAATGTTTCAGCACACAAAGAGAGAGATAGATAGAGAGAGAGAATAATCCCTTTGAATTTAAATTTTAATTAGGAGAGAGAGAGAGAAATACAGTGCCTTCAGAAAGTATTCACACCCCTTGACTTTTTCCACATTTTGTTGTTTTACTGCCTGAATGTAAAATGTTGATTTTTGTCACTGCCAGCACACAATACCCCATAATGTCAAGTGGAATTATGTTTTTATAAATTAATAACACATTTAAAACTGAAATGTCTTAGTCAAAAAGTATTCAACCCATTTGTTATGACAAGCCTAAATAAGTTCAAGAGTAAATATTTGCTTAATAAGTCATATAATAAGTTGCATGGACTCACTCTGTGTACAATAATAGTGTTTAAGATCATTTTTGAATAACTACCTCATCTCTTTACCACACACATACAATTATCTCTAAGGTCCCTCAGTCGAGCAGTGAATTTCAAACACAGATTCAACCACAAAGAGCAGGGAGGTTTCCCAATGCCTCGCAAAGAAGGGCACCTATTGGTAGATGGGTAAAAAAATTATAAAAAGCAGACACTGAATATCCTTTTGTGCATGGCGAAGATATTGATTACACTTTGGATGGTGTATCAATACACACCCAGTCACTACAAAGATACAGGCGTCCTTCCTAACTCAGTTGCCAGAGAGGAAGGAAACCGCTCAGGGATGTCACCATGAGGCCACTGGTGACTTTAAAACAGTTGAAGGGTTTAATGGCTGTGATCGGAGAAAACTGAGGATAGATCAACAACATTGTGGTTACGCCACAATATTAACCGAAATGACAGAAAGCCTGTAAAGAATAAAATACTCGAAACATGAATCCTGTTTGCAACAAGGCACTAAAGTAATTCTGCAAAAAATGTGGCAAAGCAATTCACATTTTATCCTGAATACGAAGTGTAATGTTTGGGCCAAATCCAACACAACACGTTACTGAGTACCACTCTCCATATTTTCAAGCATAGTGGTGGCTGCATCATGCTATGGGTATACTTGTAATCTCTAATGACTGGGAAGTTTTTCAGGATAAAAAATAAACAAAATTTAACTAAGCACAGGCAAAATCCCAAATGAAAACCTGGCTACTTGAAGAATCTCAAATATAAAATAGATTTTGATTTGTTTAAAACAAAATGTGGTTACTACATGATTCCATATGTGTATTTCATAGTTTTGATGTCTTCACTATTATTCTACAATTTAGAAAATAGTAAAAATAAAGAAAAAACCCTTGAATGAGTAGGTGTTCTGAAACTTTTGACCGGTGGTGTATACATACATGTACAGTGCCTTCGGAAAGTATTCATACTCCTTGACTTTTTCCACATTTTGATGGGTTACAGCCTTATTCTAAAATAAAATAAACATGTAATTTCCCTCATCAATCTACACACAATCTACACCCATAATGACGAAGCAAAAACAGTTTTTTACACATTTTTTATTTGTATTATTTTTTTTAACTGAAATGTAACATTTACATAATTTTTCACATCCTTTAACCAGAACTTTGTTGAAGCACGTTTGGCAGCGATTACAGCCTGGAGTATTCTTGGGTATGACTCTACAAGCTTCGCACACCTGTATTTGGGGAGTTTCTCCCATTCTTCTCTGCAAATCCTCTCAAGCTCTGCCAGGTTGGATGGGAAGCATTGCTGCACAGATTTTTTCAGGTCTCTCCAGAGATGTTCGATTGGGTTCAAGTTTAGGCTCTGGCTGGACCCCTCAAGGACATTCAAAGACTTGTCCCGAAGCCACTCCTGCGTTGTCTTGGCTGTGTGCTTAGGATCGTTGTCCTGTTGGAAGGTGAACCTTCACCCCAGTCTGAGGTCCTGAGCGCTCTGGAGCAGGTTTTCAAGAATCTCTCTGTACTTTGCTCCGTTCATCATTGCCTAGATCCTGAGTAGTCTCCCAGTCCCTGCCCCTGAAGAACATCCCCACAGCATGATGCTGCCACCACCGTGCTTCACCATAGGAATGGTGCCAGGTTTCCTCCAGATGTAACGCTTGGCATTCAGTTCAATTTAGTTTCCATCAGACCAGAGAATCTTGTTTCTCATGGTCTGAATGGTCTTTAGGTGCCTTTTGGCAAACTCCAAGTGTGCTGTCATGTGCCTTTTACTGAGGAGTGGCTTCCATCTGGCCACTCTACCATAAAGGACTGATTGGTGGAGTGCTGCAGAGATGGTTGACCTTCTGGAAGGTTCTCCCATCTCCACAGAGGAACCCTGCAGCTCTGTCAGAGTGACCATCGGGTTCTTGTTCACCTCCCTGACCAAGGCCCTTCTCCCCCGATAAACACATATTTTTAAAATATGTAAAAAACTATATACAAATATGTAATTTTATTTAATACATTTTTAATTAAGGCTGTAATACAACGAAATATGGAATAAGTCAAGCGGTATGAATACTTTCTGAAGGCATAGAACATAGAAATAGAAAAGGAGAGCGAAAGAGAGAGTGAGAGTGAGAGAGAGAGAGAGAGAGAGAGAGAGAGAGAGAGAGAGAGAGAGAAAGAGAGAAACAGAGATACATAGGGACAGAGAGACAGAGAGACAGAGAGAGACAGAGAGAGAGTGTGAGAGACAGAGAGATAGAGCGAGAGAAAGAGAGAAACAGAGATACATAGGGACAGAGAGACAGAGAGAGACAGAGAGCGAGTGTGAGAGACAGAGAGATAGAGAGAGACAGAGAGAGAGTGTGAGAAACAGAGAGATAGAGAGAGACAGAGAGAGTGTGAGAGACAGAGAGAGAGTGTGAGAGACAGAGAGATAGAGAGAGACAGAGAGAGTGTGAGAGACAGAGAGATAGAGAGAGACAGAGAGAGTGTGAGAGACAGAGAGAGAGTGTGAGAGACAGAGAGATAGAGAGAGGGGGGGGATATTTGAAAATAGAAGTGCCTGAGAAAGGCTCTTCAGCCGAGGAGAGAGCAGAGCAGAGGAGAGGAGGGACCTTTTCAGACGTCATTACCCTCTCAGGCGGACATATTCATGCTCCACATCATCAGACTCTCACCGCGTAAATTGCTCCATTTCCTGTTTTGCTTCAAAATAGCAGTTTCACATGAATCCACACAGAAAAATGCCAGGAGAGAAGAAATGGAAAAGGAAGAAATGGAGATGAGGGGGAGAGAGAAAGGGGACAGAGAGAGGGTTGAAAAACAGAGAATGATAGAAGGTTCATACGGAGAGAGATTTGATTAGAGGATGAGGTTTTTGAAGATATATTTTATATCCTGAGTGTTTTCATGATCTGTTCAGCTGGGCTGTGGTGGAAAACAAAAGGGAGAACGAAAGCTCATGATGTTTTGTAAATGCAAGGACACATTCACTCTCGCTTCAAATTCTAACTCAATGGTCCCTATAGCAACCCAGAGGAACTGGAAGACAACAATTGGTTTTGCTGGAGTGTCAGAAGCAGGGAATAATGAAAAAAAACATATTCAATAAAATATCCAAATATACGCATCCATTCACAATTAATACTCAAAAAGTGGAGAAAGAGTGCAAGAGAGAGACAGATAGAGAGTAAAAGTCTAAAAGTATCTGGTTTTGTCACGGCCGTTAAAAGAAGAGGACCAAGGTGCAGCGTGGTGAGCGTACATTTTCTTTTATTAATAAAAATGACGCCGAACAAAACAATAAACACCACAAAAACAAACCGTGAAGCTAAAGGCTATGTGCCCTAAACAAAGTCAACTTCCCACAAAGATAGGTGGAAAAAAGGGCTACCTAAGTATGGTTCTCAATCAGAGACAACGATAGACAGCTGCCTCTGATTTCGAACCACACCCTGCCAAACACAATGAAATAGAAAACATAGAAATAAAGAAACTAAAATGCCCACCCTAGTCACACCCTGGTCTAACGAAAATAGAGAATAAAAGCCTCTCTATGGCCAGGGCGTGACAGTATCCCCCCCCCCAAAGGTGCGGACTCCGGCCGCAAAACCTGACTCTAAAGGGGAGGGTCCGGGTGGGCTTCCTTTACGGCGGCGGCTCTGGTGCGGGACGAAGACCCCCCTCTGCCTCTGGCTCCCCCCACTTTGGTGGCACCTCTGGTGCGGGGACCCTCGCCGCCGACCCCGGACTGGGGACCCTCGTAGCGGGCCCCGGACTGGGGACCCTCGCAGTGGGCCCCGGACTGGGGACCCACGCTGAAGGCTCCGGACTGGAGACCGTTGCTGGAGGCTTCGGACTGGAGGCCGTCGCTGGAGGCTCCGGACTGGAGACCGTCGCTGGAAGCTCCGGACTGGAGGCCTTCGTTCCATGACTCCTCACTGGAGGCTTCGTGCCATGGATCATCACTGGAGGCTTCTTGCCATGGATCCTCACTGGAGGCTTCGTGCAATGGATCATCACTGGAGGCTTCTTGCCATGGATCATCACTGGAGGCTTCGTGCCATGGATCATCACTGGAGAGTTCTTGCCATGGATCATCAGCGGAGGCTTCGTGCCATGGATCATCACTGGAGGCTTCTTGCCATGGATCATCACTGGAGGCTTCGTGCCATGGATCATCACTGGAGGCTTCTTGCCATGGATCATCACTGGAGGCTTCTTGCCATGGATCATCACTGGAGGCTTCGTCCCATGGATCATCTCTGGAGGGAGGAGACGTATGGGCAGTCTGGTACATTGAGCTGCTACAGGGCTCACCAGGCTGGGGAGACATACGGGAAGATTAGTTCTAGGCGCAGGCAGAGGACTCACCAGGCTGGAGAGACATACAGGAGGCCCTGTCCTAGGCAGAGGCACCGGATACACTGCGCCGTGGAGGCGCACTGGAGGTCTTGAGCGTAGAGCCTGCACAACCCGTCCTGGCTGGATGGTTATTTTTGTCCTGCAGATGCGGGGCGCAGGCACAGGACGCACTGGGCTGTGCAGACGCACCGGAGACACAGTGCGCAGAGCCGGCGCAGGATATCCCGGGCCGTAGAGACGTGCTGGCATCCTCCGACCTGGCTGGATGCCCACTCTAGCCCGGCTGATTCGGGGAGCTGGAAGGCAGCGCACCGGGCTGTGCACGCGCACTGGAGACACCGTGCGCTCCACCGCATAACACAGTGCCTGACCAGTACGACGCTCGCCACGGTAAGCACGGGGAGTTGGCTCAGGTCTCCAACCTGACTCAGCCCCACTCCCCGTGTGTCCCCCCCCAAAAACAATTTGGGAACTGCCTCTCGGGCTTCCTTGCTAGCCGAGTCCCTTCATAACGCTGCCGCTCTGCTCTTGCTGCCTCCAGTTCCTCCCGTGGACGGCGATACTCCCCAGCCTGCCTCCAGGATCCCTTACCGTCCAGGATCTCCTCCCAAGTCCATGAATCCTGGACAAGCATTACATACACTCAGTTAGTATTTGGTAGCATTGCCTTTAAATTGTTTAACTTCGGTCAAACGTTTCAGATAGCCTTCCACAAGCTTCCCACAATAAATTGAGTGAATTTTGGCCCATTCCTCCTGACTGAGCTGGTGTAACCGAGTCAGGTTTGTAAGCCTCCTTGCTCGCACACACTTTTTCTGTTCTGCCCACAAATTTTCTATAGAATTGAGGTCAAGGCTTTGTGATGGCCACTCAAATACCTTGACTTTCTTGTCCTTAAGCCATTTTGCCACAAATTTGGAAGTATGCTTGGGGTCCATTTGGAAGACCCATTTGCAACCAAGCTTTAACTTCCTGACTGATGTCTTGAAATGTTGCTTCAATATATCCACATAATTGTACTTCCTCATGATGCCATCTATTTTGTGAAGTGCACCAGTCCCTCCTGCAGCAAAGGAGCCCCACAACATGATGCTGCCACCCCCGTGCTTTACGGTTGGGATGGTGTTCTTTGGCTTGCAAGCATTTTTCCTCATAACATAACGATTGTCATTATGGCCAAACAGTTATTTTTGTTTCATCAGACCAGAGGACATTTCTCCAAAAAGTACGATCTTTGTCCCCATGTGCAGTTGCAAACCGTATTCTGGCTATTTTTATGGCGGCTTTGGAGCAGTGGCTTCTTCCTTGCTGAGCGGCCTTTCAGGTTATGTCGATATAGGACTCCTTTTACTGTGGATATAGATACTTTTGTATCTTTTTCCTCCAGCATCTTCACACCTCCAATTGACTCAAATGATGTCAATTAGCCTATCAGAAGCTTCTAAAGCCATGACATCATTTTCTGGAATTTTCCAAGCTGTTTAAAGGCACAGTCAACTTAGTGTATGTATACTTCTTACCCACTGGAATTGTGATACAGTGAATTTTAACCTTTCTGAAATCCCCATCCCGGATCCGGGATTTTTGTCATTAAAAACCCTGACTAGCATAGCGTAGCCTAGCGCCAGAGGGTAATCATAAAATATAATTTCATGAAATCACAAGTGCAATATTGCAAAACACAGCTTAGCCTTTTGTTAATCCATCTGTCGTCTCAGATTTTGAAATGATGCTTTCCAGCGAAAGCAATACTTGCATTTGTGTAAATGTATCGATCGCTCTACAAAACAATACGAACAGCTAGTGCCAGGTAACTCGGTAACAAAAACCAGCAAAGCAATCAAATTAATCGTTTACCTTTGTTGATCTTCGGTTGGTTTCACTCACGAGACTCCCAGTTAGACAGCAAATGTTCCTTTTGTTCCATAAAGATATGTTTTATATCCAAATACCTCCGTTTGTTTGCTGCGTCATCACAAGGAATCCACCGGAAAAAGTGTTCGCGACAACGGCGGAAAAAAATCCAAATTATGTTCATAATGTCCACATAAACATGTCAAACGTTGTTTTTGATCCAACTTCAGGGTGTTTTTCACATATCTATTCGATAATAAATCAACCGGGACAGTTGGCTTTTCACTAGGAGCGAGAGACAATGGCTACCTTTCAGAATTGCGCAAAAATCACCCGGAGAGCCCCCACCTATCCACTTACCCAATGTGCTCTTGCAGGCTCATCCTTCAAAATAAAGGCCTGAAACTACGTCTAAAGGCTGTTGACACCTTAGGGAAGACATAGAAAAAGAGGTCTTATTGATGAGACTTCACATATGCGATAGGAAGGCATTGGAACACAGAGCTCTCAAAATGAGTGCCACTTCCTGCTTGAAATTCTCTCAGGTTTTCACCTGCAATATCAGTTCTGTTTAACTCACAGACAAAATTCTTACAGTTTTGGAAACTTCAGAGTGTTTTCTATCCTAATCCTAATCTGCATATTCTAGTTTCGGGGGCTGAAAAATAGGCAGTTTAAAATGGGTATGCATATTTTGCCAAATGTTAAAATTGTGCCCCCTAGTTAGAAGAAGTTTTAAGTTAAATATTTGTCTGTAAACAATTGTTGGAAAAATTACTTGTGTCATGCACAAAGTAGATGTCCTAACCGACTTGCCAAAACTTTAGTTTGTTAACAAGAAATTTGTGGAGTGGTTGAAAAACAAGTTTTAATGACTCCAACCTAAGTGTATGTAAACTTCAGACTTCAACTGTAAGTAGAATGGTGGGAAAGATACTAAATTGTCATACTTGAGTTAAAGTTTAAAGTAAATGCTATACATCAAATTCCATATATTAAGCAAACCAGACGGTACAATTTTCTTGTATTTTTTTTAATTTACGGACAGCGAGGGGCACATACAGACATCATTTACAAATGCAGTATTTGTGTTTAGTAAGTCCACTAGATCAGAGGTAGTAGGGATGACAACGTATTATATTGATAGGTGCGTGAATTGGACCATATTCCTGTCCTGCCTGAGCATTCGAAACGTAACTAGAACTTTTGGGTGTACGGGAAATTGTATGGGAGTAAAAATTAGAGATGTTCTTTCTTTCGAAATGTAGTGGAGTAAAAGTAAAATATAAATTGTGAAGTACAGATACCCCAAAACACAACTTAAGTAGGACTTCAAAGTATTTTGACTTAGCACCTGTGGTCAATGGTGTAAAGTAACTATCTCAAATTAGACTGCAGGCCCATTGATGGGTGACTTGACAATGTCACAACAGAAATGTGTCTGCAACTCAGAGGTAAAAGGCTCTGGTTTTGTCACAGATGTTCTAGCAACAATGACTAGAAGCTGCTGTGTGGTGAATTATAGACGGCTTGTTTCAGTTGGTTGCATTGTTCTTACCATCTTTTGCTTTGGCATGTTTTAATGCTTGTCACATCTATCCTATGGCTAAGGTTAGCTAGCTAGCTAAACAACAACTGTAGCAATGGATTTCAAAGACAAACAGGTGCTTATTGGGCAAATGTACTGTATGTGTGTTTTCAATAAGCATTTGCAGATGAAATATAGCTTAAATGTTGTAAACAATCCTTTAAATGTCAGCCAACACCGTTGTTTTTTTTACCTCGTGGTCTCATGCATATTGGTTTTGTTGATTAACTCCCCACCTGTCTGTAGTTTAAGGAGAGCCTCGTATTGTTTACTGTAAATGGATATTTCAGGTGACCTTCACCAGTATTCACACTGCTTTAATGGAAAATAGACATTGAATAGTTCAGACGGCATCACATTTCATGTCCTGTTAAAGTATTACAGAGCTTTTTTTATTTAACCTGTCTGGCACCGGGGTTCCGCTAGCGGAACTCCTCCCACATTCCACTGAAAAGGCAGAGCGCGAAATTCAAAAGATATTTTTTAGAAATATTTAACTTTCACACATTAACAAGTCCAATACAGCAAATGAAAGATACACATCTTGTGAATCCAGTCAACATGTCCGATTTTTAAAATGTTTTACAGCGAAAACACCACATATATTTATGTTAGCTCACCACCAAATACAAAAAAGGACAGACATTTTTCACAGCACAGGTAGCATGCACAAAGCCAACCTAACTAACCAAGAACCAACCAAACTAACCAAGAAACAACTTCATCAGATGACAGTCTTATAACATGTTATACAATAAATCTATGTTTTGTTCGAAAAATGTGCATATTTGAGGTATAAATCAGTTTTACATTGCAGCTACCATCACAGCTACCGTCAGAAATAGAACCGAAGCAGCCAGAGTAATTACAGACACCAACGTCAAATACCTAAATACTCATCATAAAACATTTCTGAAAAATCGATGGTGTACAGCAAATTAAAGACAAACATCTTGTGAATCCAGCCAATATTTCCGATTTTTTAAGTGTTTTACAGCGAAAACACAATATAGCATTATATTAGCTTACTACAATAGCCTACCACACTACCGCATTCATTCATCAAGGCACGTTAGCGATAGCAATAGGCACGTTAGCGATAGCGAATAAACCAGCAAAATATATTAATTTTCACTAACCTTCATAAACCTTCATCAGATGACAGTCCTATAACATCAGGTTATACATACACTTATGTTTTGTTCAAAAATTTGCATATTTAGAGCTGAAATCAGTGGTTATACATTGTGCTAACGTAGCATCTTTTTCCCAGAATGTGCGGATATTTTTAAGACACTCAACTATTCTGACCAAATAACTATTCATAAACGTTACTAGAAAATACATGTTGTATAGGAAATGATAGATACACTAGTTCTTAATGCAATCGCCGTGTTAGAATTCTAAAAATAACTTCATTACGACATCCAGCTTAGTTATACTAACATCAAGGCGGTGGCCCGTTCCTGTAGGTTCATGCTCTACAACATCCGCAGAGTACGACCCTGCCTCACACAGGAAGCGGCGCAGGTCCTAATCCAGGCACTTGTCATCTCCCGTCTGGATTACTGCAACTCGCTGTTGGCTGGGCTCCCTGCCTGTGCCATTAAACCCCTACAACTCATCCAGAACGCCGCAGCCCGTCTGGTGTTCAACCTTCCCAAGTTCTCTCACGTCACCCCGCTCCTCCGCTCTCTCCACTGGCTTCCAGTTGAAGCTCGCATCCGCTACAAGACCATGGTGCTTGCTTACGGAGCTGTGAGGGGAACGGCACCTCCGTACCTTCAGGCTCTGATCAGGCCCTACACCCAAACAAGGGCACTGCGTTCATCCACCTCTGGCCTGCTCGCCTCCCTACCTCTGAGGAAGTACAGTTCCCGCTCAGCCCAGTCAAAACTGTTCGCTGCTCTGGCACCCCAATGGTGGAACAAACTCCCTCACGACGCCAGGACAGCGGAGTCAATCACCACCTTCCGGAGACACCTGAAACCCCACCTCTTTAAGGAATACCTAGGATAGGATAAAGTAATCCTTCTAACCCCCCCCCCCCCCCCTTAAAAGATTTAGATGCACTATTGTAAAGTGGCTGTTCCACTGGATATCATGAGGTGAATGCACCAATTTGTAAGTCGCTCTGGATAAGAGCGTCTGCTAAATGACTTAAATGTAATGTAAATGTTATAGCGAGAGCGTGCCCAAAATCTGGGCGCAAACGACTATTTCACATGTTCGACAGATATATGAAATAGCATCATAAAATAGGTCCTACTTTTGATGATCTTTCATCAGAATGTTGTACAAGGGGTCCTTTGTCCAGAACAATCGTTGTTTGGATTTAGAATGTCCTCTTCTCCAGTCAATTAGCACAGAAAGCTAGCAAAGTAGCGCAAAGCTCTCCTTCCTGAACAAAGGCACACAACGCAACACGCCTAACGTCCCGAATAAATTTCAATAATCTAATAAAACTATATTGAAAAAACATACTTTACGATGATATTGTCACATGTATCAAATAAAATCAAAGCCAGAGATATTAGTCGTCTATAACGACAGCTTTTCAGAAGGCAAAACCAGGTCCCTTCACGCGCATTCCAGAAAACAGGAAACTGGTGACACGTCATGCCGAGAGCTTTTATTCGACCCCAGATCAAGTTATACACTCCATTTCTTCTCTCACTGCCTGTCGACATCTAGTGGAAGACGTATGAAGTGCATGTATACTAATACATATCAAGGACATTTATAGGTAGGGCCTAGAACAGAGCATCGATTTCAGATTTTCCACTTCCTGTCAGGAAGTTTGCTGCAAAATGAGTTCTGTTTTACTCACAGATATAATTCAAACGGTTTTAGAAACTAGAGAGTGTTTTCTATCCAATAGTAATAATAATATGCATATTGTACGAGCAAGAATTGAGTACGAGGCCGTTTAAATTGGGCACAATTTTCCCCCAAAGTGAAAACAGCGCCCTCTGTCCTCAACAGGTTAACCTTTATTTAACTTGGCAAGTCAGTTAAGAACAAATTATTATTTACAATGACAGCCTACCAGGGAACAGGGGCAGAATGCCCGATGTGTATCTTGTTAGCTGAGGGACTTGATCCAGCAACCTTTCGGTTACTGGTCCAACACTCTAACCACTAGGCTACCTGCCACGCCAGGTGCATTGGAATTTTTTTCTTCCCTTGTTAAGGGTTTTTCTTTTGGATTACAAATACTACTTTGGACTTGGATTTCCTTATAAAGATTCAACCAGAGGTGAGGATTCAGGGTTTCAGTTACTTTGTAAACTTGGACTTTTAGCTCTGACAGGACTATTCATTTGTTGTTGATGATTGAACCATTCTGTTGTTGTTTATGCTGAACTCCTATCAATACACTACTATTGGACTGACCAAGTTCCCTAATCACTTATTTCTGGCAATTTTGTGGTTTATACAAGTTTGTTACATTGTCTTACGATAATGATTCTACCACTTATATGTTAGACATAGCAATAAAAGGAAAGATAAGCATAACAGAAATAGGCTAAACAAAATTACACCAGCAAGATGTCAAATTCAGCTAAATGTCCCTTTTGTGAGAGCATTTGGTTTATCAAGCCAACAACTGTATCCAATAAGGGAAAAGAAAGGGGCTTGGGAGACAGAGGGCTATAAATGGCACCCTCACAGCATATTAAGCAGTGTTAGCTGCAGCTGTTTGAATCCTGACATTTTGCTCAAAGGGGTTGTTGGAAAATGTCACTTTTTTGGAGCGAGGTGTTGAGACGAGGTGGTGGCGTCTGGTTGGACGGACAGCGTCACATGCCACAGGAGAACCTATCAACCTGAGTAGATAATTAACCTCCTCTTGCCTGGCTGGGACTCATAATGGAGCACTTAAACACTTAGCACACATAGGACACGTCCTACACAGCCACATTCCATTGTTAGTCCATCACACATACAGCTCTTTGAGGCGCATTCACGTCATTGCATAACTGACCCGGTGACATCTGCACTCTGAGGACAAAAGCTCACATCACCGATTCCCTTCCCATCAATGACACCTGTTGCCTTGGTAACAGCAACTGAGTGTTTACAGGAAGTGGTTGCCAGGGTGATGCTCCACGGCTCATGGATATTATTATATCAAAGCATAATTTTCTCTGAAAAGGAAATAAATATCCTTAATTCAAAAATACATCTGTGACAGAAAGACAGAAAATTAGCTTTTTTAAGATTGTGATTATTGAATTGAAGAGGTCGGGGTGGAATAGGCATTGTGTTTTCCTACGGTTCCACTGTCCATATGCACAGGCCTTGCAGGCTTAATTAATGGTGACTCATTGTTTGAGTTGATAGGGTTCTTTTGAGGGGGGGGGGGGGGGGGGTTATGGTGGCTCAGAAGGGACAAAAGTAGCAGGGCTATTATAAAGGAACACTTGATAATGAGAATCAGATTACCGTTGGTTTGGATGAAGTAGCATTCCGTGTAACTGGTTATCTGACCACCAATGTGCAGGCATAAGCAGGGGTTGGTTGCCAGAAGATCATCGGGAGGGTCAAGTTTTCAAATATTGTTATTTGAGTTTTTGCTATTATTTTAATTCCACCTCTCCATCATGCTCCTGGCTATAAGAATATTTTGAAAATAAGTACACAACGCAGAGACAGAGTATGAGAGATCAAGAGGACAAGAAGTCAATAGAATTAACGATCAATGGAAATAGTGGTTTTCTGTAATAGGGAATTATTTTTCAATGGGTCAGAGACATGGGAGGAATTTGCCTATACATTGAGCCTGAAATAGGACACTTGTTATTTGGCCATTGGCCCAGTTGTACTGCAAGGACTTCTAATTGGTCAACCACAGGCTAGGGCTGGGTTATAAAACTAGATCATGTCCCTTTGTTCTGGGGAGATAATCACAGGAGTGAACCACAGGAGTGAACCACAGGAGAGAATCACTGAGAGAGCATCACTGAGGACAGGGGAGAATGATCATCTACCTCCCCGTATGACTTGTCCTCTTCAAATAAAAAATTTCCTCCCCCTGATTTGCTTTGGGGTCTGTGTTATTAAAGAATAACATCAATTGCTAACATGGCTAACATTTCTCTCTCTCTCTCTCTCTCTCTCTCTCTCTCGCTCTCTCTCTCGCTCTCTCTCTCTCGCTCTCTCTCTCAATTGAATGCTTTATTGGCATGAATGGGTGGTTGCCACTGTTAGCAAAGCAATGTATATGAAGTATTCCAATATGTTTGAGCAACAATAATATACATATATCAACAAATACAATTATTCACAAAAAAGAGAACAAACAGGCAACAATCGAGAAATTAAATCTACAAAGGCTCATGTGTATTACATGTTGGGAGCTGTTGTCCCCCCTATATTATGACAGGCCAGGACATAATCTGCAGCAATATCTACTGTCTTTATTTTCTCCCCTCCCCCCAAAAGATATCCTCAACAGATCAAGAAATCCAATTCTTTCTTCAAACTGATGAGCTTGGAGGGGACTATGGTGTTGAATGCTGAGCTGTAGTCAATGAACATATGAACTCTACCTTCTGAACCTTTTAGGAGGGACACCTGCTCCCATCCCCAATCCCCGTCCCATCAATGACACCTGTTGCCTTGGTAACAGCAGCCGAGTGTTAACAGGAAGTGGTTTCCAGGGCGATGCTGAACTCCCCGACTTGTGGATAGTTCAAGAAATCCTGCAATTCTTTTTTCAAACTTCAGGAGATAAATATCTCTGAGTCGTATTTGGAGCAGTGGAGTAGGGCGTGTTGCTCATTCTCTAGTTCACCCGCTAACATAGGGAGAATCTCAATTGGATTTGCTCGAATCCTCACATCCTCTTCTCCCTCCTCTACTTAACTGGTTCTGAAAAAGGTCAAAGGTAATCAAGGAGAGGAGGCAAGGAGAGGAAATGTGGAAACAGATGTGATTTTATAAAATTAAACTACTTCTCCACTTGCTCGTCATCAGGGAAATTACATTTACAAGGGTGGAATCCCAAAAAGTGATATTTTTATAGATACAAGGATAAGTAGTTTATCATTTTTAGGGGGGTTTGGCAGATTTTAAAACACTTCCGCGTTAGCCGCTGGGAGGATACTTGTCACGTTCCTGACCTATTTCTGTTAGTTTGTTGTATGTGTTAGTTGGTCAGGACGTGAGTTTGGGTGGGCATTCTATGTTTTCTGTTTCTATGTTGGTTTAAGGGTTGCCTGGTATGGCTCTTAATTAGAGGCAGGTGTTTGGCGTTCCTCTAATTGAGAGTCATATTTAGGTAGGTTGTTTCACAGTGTTCGTTGTGGGTGGTTGTCTCCTGTGTCAGTGTTTGTCGCACCATACGGGACTGTTCGGTTTGTTTTGTACATCGTCATTTTGTGTAGTCTATTTTCCCTGTTCGTGCGTTCTTCGTGTTTATGTAAGTTCGTTGTCCAGGTCTGTCTACTCCGTTTGTTGTTTTGTTAGTTATAGTGAAGTTCGTGGTGGGTGTTTGTTCCTGTGTCAGCGTTTGGGCCACACAGGACTGTTGCAGGTTAGTCACGTTTGTTGTTTTGTTAATTTGTAGTGTTTGTTGGTTTGCCATTAAAATCATGAATTCCTACTACTCCGCATCTTGGTCCGATCCATGCTCCTCCTCGTCTGAGGAGGAGAACGACATTGACAGCCTTTACAGAACCACCCACCAATCCAGAATCAAGCAGCGGTGTGATCGGAGGAAGGGACAGCACAAGAAGGAGGAATGGACATGGGAGGATGTATTAGACGGTAAAGGTTGCTACACATGGGAGGAGATCCTGGCTGGAAGGGATCGCCTCCCATGGGAACAGCTGGAGGCACTGAGGAGAGCAGAGGCAATCGGAGAAGGGAACCGGCGTTATGAGGGGACGCGTCTTGCACGGAAGCCCGAAAAGCCCGTGAGTACTACCCAAACATTTCTTGGGGGGGGGCTAAGAGGTAGTGGGCCAAGGGCAGGTAGGAGACCTGCGCCCACTTACCAGGCTAACCGTGGAGAGCGGGAGTACGGGCAGACACCGTGTTACGCAGTAGAGCGCACGGTGTCTCCTGTACGTGTGCATAGCCCAGTGCGGGTTATTCCACCTCCCCGCACTGGTAGGGCTAGATGGAGCATTGAGCCAAGCGCCATGAAGCCGGCTCTACATATCTGGCCACCAGTACGTCTCCTCGGGCCGGCTTACATGGCACCAGCCTTACGCATGGTGTCCCCGGTTCGCCTACATAGCCCGGTGCGGGTTATTCCACCTCCCCGCACTGGTCGGGCGACGGGGAGCATTCAACCAGGTAAGGTTGGGCAGGCTCAATGCTCAAGGGAGCCAGTACGCTTGCACGGTCCGGTATTTCCGGCACTACCTCCCCGCCCCAGCCCAGTACCACCAGTGCCTACACTACGCACCAGGCTTCCAGTGCGTCTCCAGAGCCCTGTTCCTCCTCCACGCACTCTCCCTATGGTGCGTGTCTCCAGCCCAGTGCCTCCAGTTCGGGCACCACGCACTAAGCCACCTGTGCGTCTCCAGAGCCCTGTACACACTGTTCCTTCTCCCCGTACTCGTCCTGAAGTGCGTGTCTCCAGTCCGGTGCCTCCAGTTCCGGCACCACGCACCAGGTCTACAGTGCGTCTCAGCCGGCCAGAGTCTGCCGTCTGCCCAACGGCGCCTGAACTGTCCGTCTGCCAAGCGCCGCATGAACTGCCCGTCTGCCATGAGCCTACAGAGCCTTCCGCCAGACAGGATCAGTCTGAGCCATCCGTCTCCGCAGCGCCATCTGAGCCATCCGTCTCCGCAGCGCCATCTGAGCCATCCGTCTCCTCAGCGCCATCTGAGCCATCCGTCTCCCCAGCGCCATCTGAGCCATCCGTCTCCCCAGCGCCGTCTGAGCCATCCGTCTGTCCCGAGCCATTAGAGCCGCCCGTCTGTCCCGAGCCGTCAGAGCCGTTAGTCAGTCAGGAGCCGCTAGAGCCATTCGTCAGTCAGGATCTGCCAGGGCCGCCAACCAGACAGGATCTGCCAGAGCCGCCAACCAGACAGGATCTGCCAGAGCCGCCAACCAGACAGGATCTGCCAGAGCCGTCAGTGAGCCATGAGCGTCCAGAGCCGTCAGTCAGCCATGAGCGTCCAGAACCGTCAGCCAGCCATGAGCGTCCAGAGCCGTCAGCCAGCCATGAGCGTCCAGAGCCGTCAGCCAGCCATGAGCGTCCAGAGCCGTCAGCCAGCCATGAGCGTCCAGAGCCGTCAGCCAGCCATGAGCGTCCAGAGCCGTCAGCCAGTCATGAGCTGTCCCTCAGCCCAGAGCGGCTATTTGTCCAGAACTGCCCCTCAGTCCAGAGCTGTCTCTCTGTCCGGAGCTGCCTTTCAGTCCGGAGTTGCCCCTCTATCCTGAGCTACCTCTCTATCCTGAGCTACCTCTCTATCCTGAGCTATCCCTATGTCCTGAGCTATCCCTCTGTCCTGAGCTATCCCTCTATCCCGGTGCTGCCCCTTGTCTCGATGTTACCCAAAAGATTAAGTGGGTGTAATATGAGGGTGGTCATTTGTAGGGGGAGATGTAAGCTGGGATTGACTATGGTGGGGTGGGGACCTCGCCCTGAGCCTGAGCCACCACCGTGGTCAGATGCCCACCCAGACCCTCCCCTAGACTTTGTGCTGGTGCGCCCGGAGTTCGCACCTTAAGGGGGGGGTTATGTCACGTTCCTGACCTATTTCTGTTAGTTTGTTGTATGTGTTAGTTGGTCAGGACGTGAGTTTGGGTGGGCATTCTATGTTTTCTGTTTCTATGTTGGTTTAAGGGTTGCCTGGTATGGCTCTTAATTAGAGGCAGGTGTTTGGCGTTCCTCTAATTGAGAGTCATATTTAGGTAGGTTGTTTCACAGTGTTCGTTGTGGGTGGTTGTCTCCTGTGTCAGTGTTTGTCGCACCATACGGGACTGTTCGGTTTGTTTTGTACATCGTCATTTTGTGTAGTCTATTTTCCCTGTTCGTGCGTTCTTCGTGTTTATGTAAGTTCGTCGTCCAGGTCTGTCTACTCCGTTTGTTGTTTTGTTAGTTATAGTGAAGTTCGTGTTTTTTCGTCTTGTCTTTAAATAAATTATGTGTTCACAACCCGCTGCGCCTTGGTTCCATCACTACTCCTCCTTTTCGGATGAAAAGGAGGAGAACAACCGTTACAATACTCCTTCATTCACCTACTAACAAATTGACACACTCCATCGACCACTCCACCACTTATTGGTTTCCGGGTCAAGGATGAGAAGGGGATGGAGGAGTCGAGTAGAGGACAGACTTTTGCCCAATTGGGAATCTCCCATAGTCTTTCTTCTCTAACCATCAATGTTTTTCTGTGGCGTCCTGTCTCTATGGGCAGGCTATAGTCATGAGTCTGTACATTGTTAATGTCTTCCTTAGTTTGAATTCTTTGAGCTTGTGTTGTGGTAATTTGATAGCTTTGCTTAGAATTTGATAACATTTACGTTTGTGATCATTAAACTGAATTTTCTTTTGCCAATAATTTGTGTATGTTCATAGAGATGACATTTTTTAAATGTATTTTTATTAATGGTGGAATAGATGAATTTAGCTGGTGATTCTGGGCCAGTTGCTCTAAAGCACATATGTCAGAGTCAAGGCCCGCGGGCCACATCCGGCCCGCGAGAAGGTTTTTTACGGCCCCTGGGATGATCTTGATTTATTATTAGAACCGGCCCGCAGACCGCAGCAAGCCGGCAGCCCGCAGATCTTTTACACGCACCAATACTACATTTCCCACAATGCAACGGTGACGCACCGAGCAGTAGGCTGCTTCATTTCAATATTTATTGGCACAGCAGTCGTCAGCATCACAGTAAAATTAACTTTCAGATACCCATCAAAAATGGCAAAACGGAAGGTGGACACTGAGAACCGGGGGTTTCAAACAAGGTGGGAGTCGGAGTATATGTTCACGGAGGTAGCTGGAAAACCTGTGTGTCTTCTGTGTGGAGAAAGTGTGGCGGTACTGAAAGAGTATAATCTGAGACGACATTATGAAACGAAACACGCGGACAAAAACAAGAATATGGACATGGAACAAAGGCTACAAAAGGCAGAGGAATTAAAACGAGGCCTCAAATCTCGACAGGCTCTGTTCAAAAAAGCCAAATCACAAGGCCAGGCTGCTGTCAAGGCCAGTTTTATTTTGGCAGAAGAGATCGCTAAATCAGCCCGGCCATTTACGGAGGGGGATTTCATCAAAAACTGCATGATTAAAGTTTGTGACGAAGTTTGCCCAGAAAAAAGGCAACTCTTTTTAAATGTGAGTCTGAGCAGAAACACCATTGCCGAGAGAGTAGACCAGTTGTCCATCAATCTAAAAGAGCAGCTTGTGAAAAAGGGAAAAGATTTCATTGCATATTCCTTGGCTGTGGATGAGAGCACCGACATTTCTGACATTGCCCAGTTGTCAATTTTCATCCGCGGAGTGGACTCCAGCCTAAGCGTGACAGAGGAGTTTTTGGCTTTACGTCCTATGCATGGCACAACTACGGGGCATGATTTGTATGAAGAGGTGTCAAGATGTGTAAATGAGATGGAGCTGCCTTGGGAAAAACTCGTGGGTTTGACAACCGACGGAGCACCTGCGATGTGTGGACACAGGAGCGGACTGGTGGCGAAGATACGGGAAAAGATGCAAGAGGAAAACGCGACAGGTGAGCTGACAGCTTATCATTGTATCATACACCAGGAAGCGTTGTGCGGTAAAGCCTTGAAAATGGAGCATGTAATGAGCATCATCACGCGCACAGTTAACTTTATCAGAGCCAAAGGTTTGAATCACCGCCAGTTCAAGGCATTTCTGACGGAGTTAGAAACGGAGCATGGTGATTTGCCTTATCACACAGAGGTGCGATGGCTAAGCCAGGGAAAGGTGCTTCAAAGATGTTTCGAGCTTCGTGAGGAGATTTGTCTGTTCTTGGACAGCAAAGGGAAAGACACAACACAACTCCGAGACGAAATGTTTCTGTGTGAAATGGCTTTTCTGTGTGACATTACGAGTCATCTGAATGCAATGAACTTGCAGCTGCAGGGTCGGGATCATGTCATCTCTGATATGTACAGTACAGTGAAGGCATTTAAAACCAAACTGACTCTGTGGGAGACGCAGATGCGGAAAGAAAATTTGAGCCACTTTCCCAGCTGCCAGACCATGAAAGAGAAGCTCTCTACCAGTGCGTTCCCGAGCGCACAGTTGGCTGATAAAATAGGTATGCTTGCCGCTGACTTTCGACGCCGATTTGCTGACTTTGAAGCACAAAAAAGCAGGTTGGAACTGCTCGGTAACCCATTTGCTGTTGACGTGGAAAGCTCACCACCAAACCTCCAAATGGAGTTGATTGACCTCCAATGCAATGATGCACTGAGGGCAAAATATGCGGCAGTGGGTGCTGCGGAGTTCGCCCGTTTCCTCCCCGACACAATGCCCCAGCTGCGCATCCAGGCTGCTCAAACGTTGTCTATGTTTGGCAGCACATACCTGTGTGAACAACTGTTTTCTTTGATGAACCTGAACAAAACATCACACAGAAGTCGACTTACTGCTGAACACCTCCACTCAATTCTGAGGATTTCCTCAGCTCAGAGCCTTACCCCGAACATTGATGAACTTGTGGAAAAGATGGGACACCACCAAGTATCACCCTCAACCTCAAACAAGTGAACATTACTGTGCAATCACATATTTAGAGTTTTTACTCAGTTCAAGTTTAAAAGTTAAAGTTTAATATTTGTTTTCACTGCATGTTACTTCTCCTTAAACAAAGTGTTGTTTTTGATTAATAGATTTTTGCACTTTATTTTATTGTATTTCAATCCAATTATATTTTAAAAATATTTCAGTTGAGTGGATGATAGAAAATTGCTATTATTGTTTTTTTCTTTGAAGTAAATTTAGCCCACTTTTGCTAAAATAGAAAATATAGGCTACTGATGGTGCCTTGAATACCGGTTTCTTTCATTTAATGTTCATGTTATGGGGATTTTTATATAAAGGAAATTTGTCTTTTGTGTCTGTTGAAAATTAAAGATTACTGACAGAGCCATAAGAAAATATTGCTTTATTTATCTGATCATATTGGAATATATTTGTTAGGTTTTCAGTAGGTTCAATTAGGTTCACTAGACTATATGCGTCATTTAAAAATTTTTCAATGAACATTCGAACAGTCCGGCCCTCGGCTTGTAGCTAAATTTTTTATTTGGCCCTCCGTCCATTTGACTTTGACACCCCTGCTCTAAAGGGTCACTCTGGGTTGCGATATTTGCATAAGAAAGCCTTCTGGATTACAGTGATCTCTCACTTTCTCTGTTTCTGTCTCTCTCTCTCTCTTTGTCTCTCTCTCTCTCTATTGTTATTTAGTCTCTGCAAGCACACAGCCTGGGCCTAATGAAGTGTGGAGGAGCGCAATGGCGACTCGATCGCATTTATCATTGACTTTGAGTTTAGTTCACAAAGCTATGAATAATTTATTATGTATGAATAAGGGTTTAGAGTCTATCACAGTTTCATAATGTGTTCCTCCTTGAAGCCTTCCTGGAATTCAGATGAAGAGTGCTGTGCTACGCTAGGCTATGTGGCGCTACGCAGGGCCCCCGGTCCCTCCTCCCGGTGTGTACCAGCATGGGACCCTCTACAGCAACACTAGACAGTGCATGGTGCATGTGTTTGCCAACAGATTTAGTCTAATCCCCCTCACAGCAATGTGACTGCAAACGCAGCACATACAGGCACAAAATGGTGGACGTTTTAGCAGCATGCTGGTGCTGATCAGGTTATTATTAGACGCTAAGACAAGAATTTGTGATTTGTTAGGTTTTGATGTGCCAAACGTCATTCTAAATCCAAACAGGTAGGCACCGGAGTACATTGTAAATAAATAGATTAGAGATACACAACGCCATGGCAACAGTGCAGTGTATTTCAGTCACAACAGCATGAATTTGGCAAAAGACCACAACACTTCAGTGTGTGATTGACAAGTTCCAAAGACGGTCAAATGCTCATTACGGTCATAGACTGCTGCGTTCTCATGAGCATACAGCAACTCCGTACAGAGGGGTTGGCACGTTTAATATGTGGAATTGTCACATATTTTGCAGCTATGTTGAACCCCCACAGATCCCAAGAGAAACATATCAACCATCATGTCAACATGTTAATGATGTTAGCAACCACTCAGTCATTCCCTGATGAAAGGAATTGTCAGTGTGACGTTGTGAATGTATATTACAACATCTAGGACCCTCACTGTGTTCTCTTGTCAATCTTTGGTTTGGTGATTCATTGGTACGTCACTGTATTCCTCCATTGTTGTGGTTACAAAGTCTATTCTGGGTTCCTCTGTGGTACGTGTAGGAGATGTCATTAGTGGACTTCTCTGTTCTGACTGAACCCAGGGGTCTGTGGCCCCAGTGCTCTCTCACACACCACTCATAATTACCCTCTACAACAATCAATATCATAAGTAAACAGTGGTGATGGCTCTAACGGGGTGCTGGCATCTCTCCAGGTAACCATCCATCAAACACACTGTTTCCCCCCTCTCCCTCATCTCTCTTTCTCCCCTTATTTTCCCTCTCGCTCTCCTCTCTGTCTCTCTGTCTCTGCCTTTGTGTTTGATGCGGGAGGAAGGGCTTTGCCATGAGAAGTAGTGCAGGTGACTGAAGAGAAATTAGCAGAATGACTCCAACTCTGTGCTTTGATCTAACTTGTGTTTTTGGCTTTGCCTGTCTGAGGTTCTTGCTATTCATTTGCAGTGACAGTCTTTCAAAAAAAAATGTCTGTCCCTCCAAAAAAGAGAGGAATACAAACTATTGAGTGAGAGCGAGTGCGAGGGAGTCTGCCTGCTTCAGACTCGTCCTGACCCCAGTGCTCCTTGGGAAAATGAGTTTTTGATGGACTGGGTGATTGACAGCTGGCTTGTGTGTCCACATCATTAGGGCCTGTGTCAGTGGTAATGGAGTCTTTTATCCAGCGACGGGGAGTCAGGGTCATTTAGTGGTGAAGAGGGACACATCTGTAGAATAAAGGAATGGCTAAATGACAACCCCACACGGGGCTAATCTTCTGTCTCTCACTTTTCACTGCAGCAGCGTGGTGGTGGGGTCTTTAAAGGTGGAATCCGTAGCGGTGAAACTGCCACGTCCGTTTGCAATATTCTAACAACAAAGACGTTACAAACAACGAACACAGTGTGTTACCCTCTGACATTATTGCACACACGACAGAACAGCAGGGTATGTATAAAACATGTTTTTACCATGATGCTGGATGTTGTAAAAACAAAAACAAAAATGTGCCCAGGGCAACCAGTGGTGCTGTTTCCCTTAATGCAGATTCCAGCATTAAACAGGACTGCAAAGAAGAACACGCACACACACACACGCACACACACACATAAATGCTTGTGCAGACACACATGTGTACAGGCATACATACAGTGCCTTCAGAAAGTATTCACACCCCTTGACTTTTTCCACATTTTGTTGTGTTGCAAAGCGGGATTCAAATGGATTTTTGTCAACAATCTGTACACATCCATCTCTAATGTAAAAGTGGAAGAAAATGTATAATATTTGTTAAAAAAAATGTATGGAAATTAAACACGAATATATCTTGATTATATAAGTATTCAACCCCTTGAGTAAATAGATGTTAGAATTACCTTTGGCAGAGATTACAGCTGAGTGTTCTTGGGTAAGTCTCTAAGAGTTTTGGATTGTACAATATTTGCCAATTATTCTGTAAAAAAAATATTCAAGCCCTGTCAAATTGGTTGTTGATCATTACTAGACAGCCATTTTCAAGTATTGCCATAGATTTAAGCTGATTTAAATCAAAACTTTAACTAGCCCACTCAGGAACATTCAATTTCATCTTGGTAGACTCTCAGACACGAGACGTATGTGGAAGGGTCTACAGACAATCACGGACTACAAAGGGAAAACCATCCACGTCGCGGACACTGACATCTTGCTTCCGGACAAGCTAAACACCTTCTTCGCCCACTTTGAGGATAACACAGTGCCACTGACACGGCCCGCTACCAAGGACTGTGGGCTCTCCTTCTCCATGGCCGACGTGAGTAAGACATTTAAGCATGTTAACCCTCGCAAGGCTGCCAGCCCAGACTGCATCCCTAGCCGTGTCCTCAGAGCATGCGCAGACCAGCTGGCTGGAGTGTTTACGGACATATTCAATCTCTCCCAATCCCAGGCTGTGGTCCTCACTTGCTTCAAGATGTCCAACATTGTTCCTGTACCCAAGAAAGCAAAGGTAACTGAACTAAATTACTATCGCCCCATAGCACTCACTTATGTCATCATGAAGTGCTTTGAGAGGCTAGTTAAGGATAATATTACCTCTACTATATCTGACACCCTAGACCCATTTTAATTTGCTTACCACCCCAATAGATCCACAGACGATGCAATCGCCATTGCACTGCACACTGTCCTATCCCATCTGGACAAGAAGAATACCTATGTAAGAATGATGTTCATTGACTATAGCTCAGCAATCAACACCATAGTACCCTCCAAGCTCATCATTAAATTCAGGGCCCTGGGTCTGAACCCCGCCCTGTGCAACTGGGTCCTGGACATCCTGACGGGCCACCCCCAGGTGGTGAAGGTAGGAAACAACACCTCCGCTTCGTTGATCCTTAACATTGGGGCCCCACAAGGGTGCGTGCTCAGCCCCTCCTGTACTCCCTGTTCACCCATGACTGCATGTTCATGCACGCCTCCAACTCAATCATCAAGTTTGCAGGCGACACAACAGTAGAAGGCTTGATTACCAACAATGACGAGACAGCCTACAGGTGAGGGCCCTGGGAGAGTGGTGCCAGGAAAATAACCTCTCACTCAACGTCAACCAATCAAAAGGAGCTGAACATGGATTACAGGAAACAGCAGAGGGAGCACGGCCATATCCACATCGACGGGACCGCGGAGGAGAAGGCGTAAAGCTTCAAGTTCCTCGGCATACACGTCACTGATGATCTAAAATGGTCCACACACACATACAGTGTGGTGAAGAAGGCGCAACAGAGCCTCTTCAACTTCAGGAGGCTGAAGAAATTTGGCAAACTTTTACAGATGCACAGTTGAGAGCATCATAGTCGGGCTTTATTTCCGCCTGGTACGGCAACTGCACCCCTCGCAACCACAGGGCTCTCCAGATGGCGGTGCAGTCTGGCCAACGCATCACCGGGGGCAAACTATCTGCCCTCCAGGACACCTACAGCACCCGATGTCACAGGAAGGCCAAAAAGATCATCAAGGACATCAACCACCCGAGCCATGGTCTGTTCACCCAACTATAACGCAGAAGGCGAGGTCAGTACAGGTGCATCAAAGCTGGGAACTTGAGACTGAAAAACAGCTTCTATCTCAAGGCCATCAGACTGTTAAATAGCCATCACTAGCCAGCTTCCACCCAGTTATGCAACCCTGCACCTTAGAGGCTGGTGCCCTATATACATAGTGTTGGACTCACTGGCCACTTTAATAATGGAACACTAGTCACTTTAATTATGTTTAAATAATGTTTACGTACTGCTTTACTCATCTCATATGTGTACACTGTATTCTGTTCTACTGTATTTTAGTCAATGCCACTCCGACATTGCTCAATCTAATATTTATATATTTCTTTATTCCATTCTTTTACTTTTAGATTTGTTTGTATAGTTTGTATTGTTGTGAAATGTTAAATAATACTGTACTGTTGGAGCTAGGAACACAATCATTTCACTTGATTTTGATTTGGTTAGCAACTCCTATGTATATTTGGCCTTGCGTATTATGTTATTGTCCTGCTGAAAAGTGAATGTATCGCCAGTGTGTCACAGTTGTCGTAAGAACTGGACCAAGGCGCAGCATACGTAGAGTTCCACATCTTTATTATCAAGTGAAACTTAAGCAAAACAAAACAATAAATCAAATAAACGAACAACGGAACGTGACTACGTGGTGCACATGCACATGCACAAACACAAAATAATATCCCACAAACACAGGTGGGAAAAATAGCTACTTAAATATGATCCCCAATTAGAGGCAATGATTACCAGCTAACTATAATTGGGAACCAAACCAAAACACCAACATAGAAATTTTACACTAGAACACCCCCTCGTCACGCCCTGACCTACTACACCATAGAGAAACAAGGGCTCTCTATGGTCAGGGCGTGACACAGTGTCTGTTAGAAAGCAGACTGAACCAGGTGTTCTTCTAGGATTTTGCCTGTGCTTAACTCTATTTGTTTCTTTTTATCCTAAAAAAACTCCCTAGTCCTTGCCAATGACAAGCATACCCATAACATGACGCAGCCACCACCATGCTTGAAAATATGGAGTGTGGTACTCAGTGATATATTGTGTTGGATTTGCCCCAAACATAACGCTTTGCAGACAGCAAAGAAACACATTTGCAGTATTACTTCAGAGCCTTATTGCAAACAGGATACATGTCTTGGAATATTTTTCTTTTGTACAGGCTTCCTTATTTCACTCTGTCATGCATGTTAGTATTGTGGAGTGACTACAATGTTGATCCATCCTTAGTCTTCTTGCCATGCCCTGACCTTAGAGATCCTTTTTATGTCTCTATTTTGGTTTGGTCAGGGCGTGAGTTGGGGTGGGCATTCTGTGTTTTGTGTTCTATGTTTTCTATTTCTGTGTGTTTGGCCGGGTGTGGTTCTCAATCAGAGGCAGCTGTCTATCGTTGTCTCTGATTGAGAACCATACTTAGGTAGCCTTTTCCCACCTGTGTTTTGTGGGTAGTTGTTTTCTGTTTTTTGTGTCTGCACCAGACAGAACTGTTTCGTTCGTTCTCTTTGTTGTTTTTGTTATTCAGTGTTCAGTTTTATTAATAAATCATGAACACTTACCACGCTGCGCTTTGGTCCACTTCTTCATGCAATGATGACCGTTACACTTCTCCTATCACAGCCATTAAACTCTTATGGTGAAATCCCTGAGTTGTTTTCTTCCCCTCCAGTAAGGAAGGACGCCTGAATCTTTGTTTTGACTGGGTGTATTGATACACCATCCAATGTGTAATTAATAACTTCACCATGCTCAAATGGATATTCAATGTCTACTTCTTCTTTTTTTACCCATCTGTCAATAGGTGCCTTTCTTTACGAGGCATTGGAAAACCTCCCTGGTCTTTGTGGTTGAATCTGTTTGAAATTCACTGCTCGACTGAGGGACATTATAGATAATTGTATGTGTGGGGTACAGAGATGAGGTAGTCATTAGAAAATCATGTTAAACACTATTATTGCGCACCGAGATACAAAAGAAATGTAACACATTGTACAGCCATCTTGATATCAGCTTTACAGGACTATGCTGTATGGCCTTTGCTCATAAAGGGTTACTATTACTTTGACACAAAGTCAAGTTTTCAGTTTCACAGTAGGTGAATAGGAGGTAAACGTATGAGTTGCTGGATCTTACCTTGAGAAATCCAGACAAATAATCTCTCCAACTCCAGTAGTGCTATTTGATATAAACCTGCAACTTCTTCCTTTCTCTGCAGGATAAAGTATTTACACACAAAGATCCAACAAAGACACAGAGGAAATCAATTAGATTCAGGTCTGCTCCAGCAGCGCTACAAACCCAGGAGGGCCCATAAGAGAACACAAACTTTATTCGTGAATGTAAAATTCAATTACCCAGCCCTGGCTCCTGAAAGCACCAAATCAAAGCGATTCATTACATGTAAATAAAATATACCGCAACTCATCAAAGCTCCATTATGTTCGAATTTCTCTACCGGTGAGATGCCTCCCCTGTGACATGTTATAACCGCCCAACGTAGCATCGTAAACAATTAGAGAAGCTCCCAATGGGCCTGAGAAACAATCTCATTCACATTCACCAAAACATCTCCCATATTAGCATAAGTCGTTTTTTTCCATCCAGGGACCTAAACTAAAAATGTAGTGATCACTCTGATTGTTTTGTATGGAATGAGGTGATAGTGGAATTATGCACTTGGGGGGGGGGGGGGGGGGTCTCCTTCGGCGAGAGAGACGGACTTCTTCCTTTTGTGATGGAGGTGGACAAAGAAGACATTAGCAGGAAAACAAATGAGGAGCAACAATACAGGCACACACAGGTGGCGTGACCATATCAGTCTCTGAATGTCAAGTATCCACATAAGATGTGCCGGTCTGATCACTTTGAAGAGAGAATATTGAGCTATTTTTGCTGCGTTTACCCTTGAATTTGCTCTTGATCTCTTCTTTGCATAGTGCTCATGTACTCTCCATGTTTCCGTTGACATGTGTGCAACTAACTAAAGTGCAACAGTCCGAAGTGAAGACCCTCTGAAGAGCTTGGTCCTCCTGAAGATTTGAGCATAATAACTCTCCTAACTAGGTAGATTACCTGGCTGTAGAAGTGTCATGTGACCAGTGTGTCAGTGTCAGCGTTATGCGATAATGATAGTTCATTGTTAAAGCGGTGGGTCAACCGGCTACAGTAGGAACCTGAAGACAAAGCTTCTTCTTCTCAATGTTAATTTTCATGTCTACTGTGAGTCATTCTATCTCAGCCTCAGGTGAGTTCAGGGGGTAGAGTGCTGAAACATACTGTACATCACTGTGAATTTCTTCTTTGATTAGGACGGTCCATGCAGATGGCAAGTGGCCACTCCAGGCCCTCTCGGCGCCTCTGTCTGCCTGGCTTTTGATTCTCTGAATAGCGTTCTCTTTTTTTTCAACCCTTTAACAAGCTGCCTAGAACTTTTAACCACGTACACCTACAGTGCAGTTGTTAGCCTTGTTATTCTTTCTCTTCTTTCTCTCTCTTTCTCTGTCTGTCTCGCTCTCTCTCTTTCTCTCCTCTCACTCTCTCTCTCTGTCTCTTTTTCTCTCTCTCTCTTTCTCCCTCTCTCTCTCCCCCTCTGTCTCTTTTATCCTTAGATTACCTCAGTAAAAGGTGAGATGAGATGAAAAGATAGCGGCATGACCAATTAAACGAGTTGTTATGAATGCCACGACCACTTAGAAGAGATATTATACAAACTCTGTTCATCTTAATGAGACGCATAACTGCGTTCTTTATTCTTTTTTCACCTTCCAAATTAAAATTCCAAGTTCATACGTTCCCTTTCCCCCATCCTCCGCCTTCTCTTTCTCTCTATCGTTCCGCGAAGACAGAATTACTAGAGAAAATGCAGCCATCACATCTTATGGTACGTGTGAGTTAGTAGGGGACTAGCTGTGCTTTGAAGCCGCGCTCTTCAGAGGCGAGGCGCTGAGATTTAACAGTGTGTTTTTGATCAACTTTATGACACTTTAGGCCTGTCGTTCTTTGATGAAGTTGTTGAGCACGGCAGCAGCTACGACACAGCTGAGAGGGCCACTCACAGATGACCTGAGCACTACAAAGAAAATACCAAGGGGGGGGGGGGGGGGGGGGGGTGGGGGTAGAGAGAGAGAAAGAGAGAGAGAAAGAGAGAGAGAAAGAGAGAGAGAAATAGATAGAAAACGGGGGGAGAGAAAGAGGGAGGGGGAGAGAGAGAGAGAAAAGGGGAGGGAGGGAGGGAGAGAAAAAGAGAGAAAAGAGAGAAAAAGAGAGAAAAGGGGAGGGAGGGAGAATACACAAGGCCTGTTCATTAGTTAATCTGACAGACTTTAATCAGAGTGAATCTCTCTAACACGCTCCCGCAGTCTAAAGTCTGCTCCTACCGCTGGGTACTTGGTAGGACACTATATGTTTATGTTAGTGCTGCAGTCACAGATCTGCTTCCTTCTGAACAAATTACTGAATAATGGGGATTGGAGATTCATTCTGGTTTCTTATCATATGTGACTTAGATGTACGTAGGAAAATATGTGTTCGTATCTAAGATGCTGTTTGTGAATTACACGGGAATGGTTATGTGTGCATCCTGGAATTGAAATGAAGAACCTGCTACACTAGGTCTATCTAATATAACTCAGTGGGGGAGAATACAGAATAAGAGATTTTAATATTACAGTTGTGAATTGATGTTTAGAATATAAAGCTTATCCCAAAATGTGTTCTTTGCGTGGCCACTTCCTGATTAAATGTATGGCGAATCAACTTCATACAAGCAGATCTGCACTTGTTTACTTATGCCATGACCCTGCTGTCTGTCCTGTAACAGCTGTACGTGTGCATGCGTGTGTGGCACGCGTGCATGTGTTCAGGGGTACGTGCATGTGTGTGTGGGTACGTGTGTGTGTGTGTGTGTGTGTGTGTGTGTGTGTGTGTGTGTGTGTGTGTGTGTGTGTGTGTGTGTGTGTGTGTGTGTGTGTGTGTGTGTGTGTGTGTGTGTGTGTGTGTGTGTGTGTGAGAGAGAGAGCAGGGGGTGTGTGTTAGGTGAAGGCCCACTGTGTATCATGATTCTATGTGTTGAAATTCACCACCAACCACCTCCGCCACATTTCCTCCAGCTTAGCACCTTAGCGAAGTACTATTAACAGCCTGCCTTGATTGTAAACAAGCCAATGGGATGGTTTGTATTCGTCACAGCGCAGGACCTGTTGTAATGATTTTTCATGGTCATTTCACACAATTAAATTATGCCAAAGAAAAACTGGGAGAAAAAGTGTCAGGTTTTGTCAAGCATGCGATCAATTAGCGGGGAAAAAAACAAGACATAAAAATGAACAAATCTGCTTGGGACTTTAATCAAAATGTCTGTCTGATGAGTCACATTGGTCAAAATCAGATTTTTTTCACATTTCAGAAATGAAATGGTTGAAATAATAGACTAAGTGGATGTTGACTGGTAAAACAGCAGCTACTGTAGAAAGGAAGAGCGAACACGCAACCACACACATGTAAACACACACACACACACCCATACAGTTGAAGTCGGAAGTTTACATACACCTTAGCCAAATACATTTAACCTCAGTTTTTCACAATTCCTGACATTTAATCCTAGTCAAAATTCCCTGTATTAGGTCAGTTAGGATCACCACTTTATTTTAAGAATGTGAAATGTCAGAATAATAGTAGAGAGAATGATTTCTTTCAGCTTTTATTTCTTTCATCACATTCCCAGTGGGTCAGAAGTTTACATACACTCAATTAGTATTTGGTAGCATTGCCTTTAAATTGTTTAACTTGGGTCAAACGTTTTGTGTAGCCTTCCACAAGCTTCCCACAATAAGTTGGGTGAATTTTGGCCCATTCCTCCTGACAGAGCTGGTGTAATTGAGTCAGGTTGTCCTTAAGCCATTTTGCCACAACTTTGGAAGTATGCTTGGACTCATTGTCCATTTGGAAGACCCATTTGTGACCAAGCTTTAACTTCCTGACTGATGTCTTGAGATGTTTCTTCAATATAGCCACATAATTTCCCATCCTCGTGACGCCATCTATTTTGTGAAGTGCACAAGTCCCTCCTGCAGCGCAAAAAATTAATCAGTTATTATCAGTTTCCAGCTACAATAGTCATTTACAACATTTAAAATGTCTACACTGTACAGTATTTCTGATCAATTTGATGTTATTTTAATGGACAAAAAAAAAATTGTTTCGCTTTTCTTTCAAAAACAAGGACATTTCTAAGTGACCCCAAACTTTTGAACGGTAGTCTTGAACGATATGTCGTTTCCTTGCACCACAAAGGTATTTTCACTCGTCAGAGTACACAAGTGTAGGCAAAAGTGGAGGCGCTTACTAGCTTATTGCAGAAAAAGAACAGCTAAGTTTATTCCACTGAATTTTTCTATGACACAAAGGCCAACATACTGTAATGTCAATGTGCCCATATGAAGCCATTCCACAAACTCCATTCTCTCTCTCCCTTCTCTCTCCACATTCTCTGTCTCCCTTCTTTCTCCACATTCTCTCTCTCCCTTCTCTCTCCACATTCTCTCTCTCCCTTCTCTCGACACATTCTCTGTCTCCCTTCTTTCTCCACATTCTCTCTCTCCCTTCTCTCTCCACATTCTCTGTCTCCCTTCTCTCTCCACATTCTCTGTCTCCCTTCTTTCTCCACATTCTCTCTCTCCCTTCTCTCTCCACATTCTCTCTCTCCCTTCTCTCTCCACATTCTCTCTCTCCCTTCTCTCTCCACATTCTCGCTCTCCCTTCTCTCTCCACATTCTCTCTCTCCCTTCTCTCTCCACATTATCTCTCTCCCTTCTCTCTCCACATTCTCTGTCTACTTTCTCTCTCATAAACTTCGGTAGCGTTAGTTTTCGTAGCGTTAGCCGCTGTGTTTGTATGAGCAAATAGTTAGCTTTCTTCTCCTGCTTTTCTCTCTATCACACCCAGTGCAGTAGAGTTAGCTTCAGTAGAGTTGAAGCCCATCATTAGGCCCATAATTACCAAGCCACTGGAGAGCAGAACACAACCAATGCAACTCTATCACCATCACTCAACTGTACACTGTACAGTACTTACCTATTATTCTGAAGACACGTGGTGGTGATGGTGATTGTGATCATCTTGATGAGGGGGAGGAGGGGATGGAGATAATGATGATGATGATGATGATGATGATGATGATGATGATGATGATGATGATGATGACATGGTTGATGATTAGGATGATAAGGGTGTGAAGAATTCTGGATATTTCTACAATTCTCAAAATATCGTTATACAGTATCTACAGTACAAACAGGTGTTATACAGTATCTACAGTACAAACAGGTGTTATACAGTATCTACAGTACAAACAGGTGTTATACAGTATCTACAGTACAAACAGGTGTTATACAGTATCTACAGTACAAACAGGTGTTATACAGTATCTACAGTACAAACAGGTGTTATACAGTATCTACAGTACAAACAGGTGTTATACAGTATCTACAGTACAAACAGGTGTTATACAGTATCTACAGTACAAACAGGTGTTATACAGTATCTATAGTACAAACAGGTGTTATACAGTATCTACAGTACAAACAGGTGTTATACAGTATCTACAGTACAAACAGGTGTTATACAGTATCTACAGTACAAACAGGTGTTATACAGTATCTACAGTACAAACAGGTGTTATACAGTATCTACAGTACAAACAGGTGTTATACAGTATCTACAGTACAAACAGGTGTTATACAGTATATACAGTACAAACAGGTGTTATACAGTATCTACAGTACAAACAGGTGTTATACAGTATCTACAGTACAAACAGGTGTTATACAGTATCTACAGTACAAACAGGTGTTATACAGTATCTACAGTACAAACAGGTGTTATACAGTATCTATAGTACAAACAGGTGTTATACAGTATCTACAGTACAAACAGGTGTTATACAGTATATACAGTACAAACAGGTGTTATACAGTATCTACAGTACAAACAGGTGTTATACAGTATCTACAGTACAAACAGGTGTTATACAGTATCTACAGTACAAACAGGTGTTATACAGTATCTACAGTACAAACAGGTGTTATACAGTATCTACAGTACAAACAGGTGTTATACAGTATCTATAGTACAAACAGGTGTTATACAGTATCTACAGTACAAACAGGTGTTATACAGTATCTACAGTACAAACAGGTGTTATACAGTATCTACAGTACAAACAGGTGTTATACAGTATCTACAGTACAAACAGGTGTTATACAGTATCTACAGTACAAACAGGTGTTATACAGTATCTACAGTACAAACAGGTGTTATACAGTATCTACAGTACAAACAGGTGTTATACAGTATCTATAGTACAAACAGGTGTTATACAGTATCTACAGTACAAACAGGTGTTATACAGTATCTACAGTACAAACAGGTGTTATACAGTATCTATAGTACAAACAGGTGTTATACAGTATCTACAGTACAAACAGGTGTTATACAGTATCTACAGTACAAACAGGTGTTATACAGTATCTACAGTACAAACAGGTGTTATACAGTATCTACAGTACAACCAGGCGTTATACAGTATCTACAGTACAAACAAGTGTTATACAGTATCTACAGTACAAACAGGTGTTATACAGTATCTACAGTACAAACAGGTGTTATACAGTATCTACAGTACAAACAGGTGTTATACAGTATCTATAGTACAAACAGGTGTTATACAGTATCTACAGTACAAACAGGTGTTATACAGTATCTACAGTACAAACAGGTGTTATACAGTATCTATAGTACAAACAGGTGTTATACAGTATCTACAGTACAAACAGGTGTTATACAGTATCTACAGTACAAACAGGTGTTATACAGTATCTACAGTACAAACAGGTGTTATACAGTATCTACAGTACAAACAGGTGTTATACAGTATCTACAGTACAAACAGGTGTTATACAGTATCTACAGTACAAACAGGTGTTATACAGTATATACAGTACAAACAGGTGTTATACAGTATCTACAGTACAAACAGGTGTTATACAGTATCTACAGTACAAACAGGTGTTATACAGTATCTACAGTACAAACAGGTGTTATACAGTATCTACAGTACAAACAGGTGTTATACAGTATCTACAGTACAAACAGGTGTTATACAGTATCTACAGTACAAACAGGTGTTATACAGTATCTACAGTACAAACAGGTGTTATACAGTATCTACAGTACAAACAGGTGTTATACAGTATCTACAGTACAAACAGGTGTTATACAGTATCTATAGTACAAACAGGTGTTATACAGTATCTACAGTACAAACAGGTGTTATACAGTATCTACAGTACAAACAGGTGTTATACAGTATCTACAGTACAAACAGGTGTTATACAGTATCTACAGTACAAACAGGTGTTATACAGTATCTATAGTACAAACAGGTGTTATACAGTATCTACAGTACAAACAGGTGTTATACAGTATCTACAGTACAAACAGGTGTTATACAGTATCTACAGTACAAACAGGTGTTATACAGTATCTATAGTACAAACAGGTGTTATACAGTATCTACAGTACAAACAGGTGTTATACAGTATCTACAGTACAAACAGGTGTTATACAGTATCTACAGTACAAACAGGTGTTATACAGTATCTATAGTACAAACAGGTGTTATACAGTATCTACAGTACAAACAGGTGTTATACAGTATCTACAGTACAAACAGGTGTTATACAGTATCTACAGTACAAACAGGTGTTATACAGTATCTACAGTACAAACAGGTGTTATACAGTATCTATAGTACAAACAGGTGTTATACAGTATCTACAGTACAAACAGGTGTTATACAGTATCTACAGTACAAACAGGTGTTATACAGTATCTATAGTACAAACAGGTGTTATACAGTATCTACAGTACAAACAGGTGTTATACAGTATCTACAGTACAAACAGGTGTTATACAGTATCTACAGTACAAACAGGTGTTATACAGTATCTACAGTACAAACAGGTGTTATACAGTATCTACAGTACAAACAGGTGTTATACAGTATCTACAGTACAAACAGGTGTTATACAGTATCTACAGTACAAACAGGTGTTATACAGTATCTACAGTACAAACAGGTGTTGCATCATTCCAAACGGCACACACGCTGAAATCCACACCGCTAACTTTCCTTCTTCAAACACACTTTTTGAGAAGAACCAACATCCCTGTGTTAGCCACAGTAACATCTGTGTTAGTCACAGTAACATCTGTGTTAGTCACAGTAACATCTGTGTTAGTCACAGTAACATCTGTGTTAGTCACAGTAACATCTGTGTTAGCCCCAGTAACATCTGTGTTAGCCCCAGTAACATCTGTGTTAGCCACAGTAACATCTGTGTTAGTCACAGTAACATCTGTGTTAGCCACAGTAACATCTGTGTTAGCCCCAGTAACATCTGTGTTAGCCACAGTAACATCTGTGTTAGCCCCAGTAACATCTGTGTTAGCCCCAGTAACATCTGTGTTAGCCCCAGTAACATCTGTGTTAGCCCCAGTAACATCTGTGTTAGCCCCAGTAACATCTGTGTTAGCCACAGTAACATATGTGTTAGTCACAGTAACATCTGTGTTAGTCACAGTAACATCTGTGTTAGCCACAGTAACATCTGTGTTAGCCCCAGTAACACCTGTGTTAGCCACAGTAACATCTGTGTTAGTCACAGTAACATCTGTGTTAGCCACAGTAACATCTGTGTTAGCCACAGTAACATCTGTGTTAGTCACAGTAACATCTGTGTTAGCCACAGTAACATCTGTGTTAGTCACAGTAACATCTGTGTTAGTTACAGTAACATCTGTGTTAGCCACAGTAACATCTGTGTTAGCCCCAGTAACATCTGTGTTAGCCACAGTAACATCTGTGTTAGTCACAGTAACATCTGTGTTAGCCACAGTAGCATCTGTGTTAGCCACAGTAACATATGTGTTAGTCACAGTAACATCTGTGTTAGCCACAGTAACATCTGTGTTAGCCACAGTAACATCTCCTCCTGTTGAATCACAGTATTGAGCAGGAGTCACATTACTGTAGGATTTGCATCCCCGTAAGCCCCCTAACTCCTGAGACAGACGCACAGAGGGAGAGAGCAGAGTGGCACGCGCTCCCGCTACCAGCCCAGGGTTTTACCCTGATGGAATATGCAATTAGGCCTCTCTGGCTCCTTTATAATGGAATATGCAATTAGGCCTCTGTGCCCGTTTATCACACGATAATGTATAGACCTGTAACTCTATGGGAGGGAAAGTGTATTGCCGTGATTGAGGTCCAATCCATAACAATGGCTGCACTTAAATTGCAGGTTTAAATGAAGAACTCTTTTATGGTTATTTTATACCAGGAAGCTATTTGGGAAACAACGGCGCAGAGAGGTTTAAGAGAAGGGAGTGGACCTAGGAAGGCATCTATCAATCACAGTGAGTGTTCTGGTGGAGAGATTGAAAACAAGCACGTTGACGCAGAGCTCAAACATGGACGGCACACTGAGGGCACGCGTTGGTGAGCGCGCGTATGTGCGTGTATGTGTGTGTAACTTTCCACGTGTGTGAGGATGCGTGTGAGGGTGTACAAATCTACATGTGCATAGTCAACTCATTGTCTTTGATGCGGTTCAAAGTATATTTAACTTCTTCTGGCTGCAAGCCCGACGTCGGTACACTTATGACAACAGCCAGCTCAAGTGCAGGGCGCGAAATTCAAAATATATATTTTTTAAATATTTAACTTTCACACATTAACAAGTCCAATACAGCATATGAAAGGTACACATCTTGTGAATCCAGCCAACATGTCCGATTTTTAAAATGTTTTACAGCGAAAACACCACGTATATTTATGTTAGCTCACCACCAAATACAAAAAAGGACAGACATTTTTCACAGCACAGGTAGCATGCACAAAGCCAACCTAACTAACCAAGAACCAACCAAACTAACCAACAAACAACTTCATCAGATGACAGTCTTATAACATGTTATTCAATAAATCTATGTTTTGTTCGAAAAATGTGCATATTTCAGGTATAAATCATAGTTTACATTGCAGCTACAATCAGAAATTGCACCGAAAGCAGACAGAATAATTACAGACACCAACGCCAAATACCTAAATACTCATCATAAAACATTTCTGAAAAATACATAGTGTACAGCAAATGAAAGACAGGCATCTTGTGATTCCAGACAATATTTCCGATTTATCAAGTGTTTTACAGCGAAAACACAATATAGCGTTATATTAGCTTACCACAATAGCCAAAAACACAAGCCCTTCCCCAGCAGTAAAAGTTAGCGATCGTAACAAACCAGTAAAAGATATATAATTTTTGACTAACCTTGATTTTCTTCATCAGATGACAGTCCTATAACATCAGGTTATACATACACTTATGTTTTGTTCGAAAATGTGCATATTTAGAGCTGAAATCAATGGTTATACATTGTGCTAACTTAGCTACTTTTTCCCACAACGCCCGGATTTTTTTCAGACACTTTTTCTGACACACATATTCTGACCAAATAGCTATTCATAAACATAACTAAAACATACATGTTGTATAGGAAATGATAGATCCATTAGTTCTTAATGAAATCGCAGTGTTAGAATTCTAAAAAATAACTTCATTACGACATCCAGCTTCGGTATAGCTAGAGTACCCAAAAGTTGGGCGCCCACGACTAGTTCACATGTACGACAGATATATGAAATAGCATCATAAAATGTTTCTTACTTTTGCTGATCTTTCATCAGAATGTTGGACAAGGGGTCCTTTGTCAAGAACAATCGTTGTTTGGATTTAGAACGGCCACTTTCCCTCTCGATTTAGCAAGCACACTAGCCAAGTGGCACGAATCTCTCCATCGTCAACAAAGTCAGAGAACGGAACATGGCAAAACTCCCGAAAAAATTTCAATAATCTGATTAAACTATATTGAAAAAACATACTTTACGATGATATGGTCAAATGTATCAAATAAAATCAAAGCCGGAGATAGTAGTCGCCTATAACGGCAGCTAAACAGAAGGCAAATCCAAGTCCCTCTTCGCGCTATCCAGAAAACCGGAAATGGGGGACATGTCATACAAAGAGCTTGTATTCCACTTCAGACCAAGATAAACACTAAATCTCTTCTCTCACCGCCTCTTGACATCCAGGGGAAGGTCTATGAAGTGCATGTATACTAATACGTATCTTGCCCATTTATAGGCAGGACCTAGAAGAGAGCATCGATTTCAGACTTTCCACTTCCTGGTCAGGAAGTTTGTGCCAAATGAGTTCTGTTTGACTCACAGATATAATTCAAACGGTTTTAGAAACTAGAGAGTGTTTTCTATCCAATAGTAATAATAATATGCATATTGTACGAGCAAGAATTGAGTACGAGGCCGTTTGAAATGGGCACCTTTATCCAAGTTACTCGATACTGCCCCTGCAGCCAGAAGAAGTTAAAAATGTGTGGACACAAGATCCATTTGCAATTAACAAGGTTGTGCTTATCTAACTCTTCTCAGCTGGGCTCAATAAACACAAATAGTATTTTTCCTGTTCTTCAGGCCTCGGGCTCAGTTTCTCTGTGCAGAGAACGACACTTGAAGCTGCCGGAGAAACACATCTACATTAAAAGGTGATTGAAAACAACCCTCCACTCTGTCAGCAGCGTACGTCCACATGGCTTGACTGTCTGGCGTTAAGACAATGAAACACCTGATGAGTGCGCGTGTGTGCGCCTGCGTGTGTGTGACGGTAAGACACACCTGCTACTCCAGCTTCTGTATGCCAATCTTCTCAACGTAATTGGCTTTGCAGGCCAGGCGTGCTGCATGAAGCTGCTGTGGTGAATCATTAAACATCACTGCTATCTGATTAAAACATGAGAATGTTTGATACACTTTAACTTTATATTTCAGCACATGGCAATCAAAACATCCTCAATAAAAGAGTGCATGTTTCTATCCAAAGTTGTGTGTGTGTATGTATACAGTCTTAGAAAAAAAAGGTGCTCTCTAGAACCTAACAGGAAAACCCTTTGAAGAAGCTTTCCACAGAGGGTTCTACAAGGAACTCAAAATGGTTCTACCTGGAACCTAAAAGGGGTTTTACCTGGAACCAAAATGGGTTCTTCTATGCGGACAACCGAAGAACCCTGTACATGTCTATGCTCTTCTCTGTGTGTGCTGGTACCATGCTTCTGAGTTATGATAGTCATTCTCCAGTTGAGGGCTGTTCATCCTCCTGTCCTGACTGACATCTCTGTCTCTCCTCGGGGAGTTGGCTGTCGTGCATCTACCTCCCCCTCCACATGGCCCTCTGGCTCCAGAGGCTCCCAGCCACATGCTACACAATCACAGGAAGTCAATGACAACAGTTGGCGACCACACCACCTGTGTCCAACCTGCACAGGATTCTGGATCTTAATTAGCTAGTCTTGGCCAGACACACACACACACACACACACACACACACACACACACACACACACACACACACACACACACACACACACACACACATACACACACACACACACACACACACACACACACACACACACACACACACACACACACACACACACACTCACACACACACACTCACACACACACAAACAATTATACACACACACACACATACACAAACAATTATACACACACAAAGGCATCTAACTGGTGTCCAGCTCAACAAATTAATTTAGCCAACACACTCTTTAACAAACACATGCCCGCATACAGTGTATCGTATACCTCCAAGAGCTGTAGCAGATGGCTGTAAAGAGATACCTGGAGACTCTCCTATTTCTCCTGCTGTTGATGTGCAGGTTATCTTATGCTAAGAAGCCCACGGAGCGATACTATAGCACAGGGATCATGAACTAGATTCAGCCACAGGCCAATTTTTTCTTGAGCGGATGGTCGGGGGGCTGGAACATAATAACAAATCATTTGTAGCCTGCAAATTGACCGGAAGAAGCCCAAACAGATTTACTGTTTGACTAAAACATAATCACTTCAAACTTTGCTTACATTTGTATAAGATCACGCTGTGTCTCTCTATTATGCGTGAGAATACTTGTGTATTTTTGTCTTTTACGTCCAACAATGCAACGTTTTTCTTTTCTTTTTAATAGCTCAGGCCAACTTAGGTGGCCAACTGGCGCCCCATGGGCTGCCAGTTTGGGAACCCTGCTATAGCAGAACTGGAGTTGGGCACACCTGATTTAGTTACAATAGTTAGTTGACAGTATTATTTGGTGTTCATTGAATACTATATTTTGATAGAGCAGCACAAGTGTTCCAATATCTTTATTGATCTCTATAATTATATATTCATATATTTATTCATGTATTTATTCTTAATTAAAATAACCTTATCGTCTGATGGAGAGAGGCAGAGAATTCTGAATGAGTCAGGTTCATTTATATGCAAATGGCGATGAAAATGAAAGTCAAATTAAAGATCTTTGCGGATGACAAACACCCAAACATCGCACACACCATGTTTTGCACACACACTCATTTTAGATATCATCATTGACAGCTACTTATGAGTGGCAGTGACAGTGGTTCATATTCAGGCCAAGGCTGAGTAACCCATCATCACTGTTGGAGACAGTAACTACATGGGTAGTCAGAGTTATGTGTGGCTGGATGTATGTGTCTTTAATAGGGTGGCAATAGCCACTTTTTTATCATTCTCTCTCTCTCTCTCTCTCTCTCTCTCTCTCTCTCTCTCGCTCTCGCTCTCGCTCTCTCTCTCTCTCTCGCTCGGTCTCTCTCTCTCTCCTGTCACCTGTCACCTGGCTCAGGAGCTCAGGACATGGGGTGTGGTGGGCCATGCAGCCATCCAGCCATCGTTCCTCTGTTGATCAAAGGAGTCGCAGTGTCCTTGACTAAAAGCCCCAGAGGCTCTCTCCTTTAACCCGCTGAAATCTAGGAGCAGCAATTAAAACTATTTTCATGTTAACTTTCTCTTCCCCCCCTTCTCTCTCCTTTTCTCTCTTTGTTTCTCTCTCTCTGTATCTCCCTCTCTCGTTCATTCTCAATTGCTCTCTCTCTCTCTCTCTCGTTCTTTCTCTCTCTATCTTTCTCTCTCCATTTCTCTCTGCTTCATTTTCTCTTTCGTAACAGGCGCATAATGAAGATGTCAGTCAATTAGTAGTGAATTATTTCTCTCTGATTAAGTGTACACAAGGAGGGTGCATGTGTTTCATCTCCCGTATGTATACCATCTTATTTTCACATTTTTTATTTTTTACAGCAAAAGCTGTACATTATTCAACAGATGTTTGTTGATATCTTTGACAACACAGATCTGTCAGTATGGAAAACCATTGTGCCAGAAATGTGAGAGCTGGGTATATCTGAGTAAAAAACAAACTTCTGTGTTGGACGGCGGAGAGAAAGATCTTTAGTATTCTGTGACAGAAACAGAGAGGTTCAAAGAAACAGTGAAACATTTGTGGAGTTTCAGAGACGGCGCAGCAAAGCAGGGGGTATTCACAGACACCGGCAGTATTCTACGGGCTACTAAGCTCTCCACAGGACCACCATACTGTCTGACCATGTCATCATAGAACTACAGACGGCGCACGTTCTGGAATACAGAGGATATCTGGAGCTCTAGAATGTTTAGAAAATAATCTGTTCTGGAGAGTTCTGGAATACAGAGGCTATCTGGAGCTCTGGAATGTTTAGGAAATAATGTGTTCTGGAGAGTTCTGGAATACAGAGGATATCTGGAGCTCTGGAATGTTTAGGAAATAATGTGTTCTGGAGAGTTCTGGAATACAGAGGATATCTGGAGCTCTAGAATGTTTAGGAAATAATGTGTTCTGGAAAGTTCTGGAATACTCGGTTGAACACTCAGTGTTACTACTATTTTCTCCAGGACTTTCGAGTTGGTATCTACACTTCAATTTTAATTTACATCGCTCTAGGCTACATTCATCAAAGTAATGTGCTTTTAACTGTCCTTGCTCCGGGGCTCTTCATGTAACCAGTGGCATCAGCTCAGCTAAACCTAGGGTATGGCATAATGGGGTGTGTAGAAATATGACCACCAGTTGAAGGTCATTTACGGTACTTCTGCATAATGTTAAAACTCAATGCAATTTGGAGAACAGCTAAATCAAACAGAAATGTCCCCCAGACAATATCACCGCAATATTTGTATAGGTTTATATTAGGTTTAAAGGTCTGTGGAATGTCGTGTACAATGTACTACTTAACTTCATCATACTGTCACGACTCCCGCCGAAGTCGGTCCCTCTCCTCGTTCGGGCGGCGTTCGGCGGCGTTCGACGTCACCGTTCTTCTAGCCATCGCCGCTCCACCTTTCATTTTCCACTTGTTTTGTCTTGTTTTTCCGCACACCTGGTTTACATCCCCTCATTACTCTACGTGTATATTATCCTCTGTTCCCCCCCATGTCTGTGTGTGGTATTGTTCGTTTGGTACGTGTGTGACGCTATAGGCTGGTTTTGCGCCGGGTATTGTGTTAACCCATGGTTTTGTTATTTGTACCCATTTGGGTAATTTATGCGCTCGCTTTTTTCCTTGGGCCAGAGTGTTGTGACGCAGTTGCGTCCGGCTGTTTTCCTCTGCCTGAATAAAGTGTGCCTGTTCACTCATCTCTGCTCTCCTGCACCTGACTTCCTTCGACCAGTTCGCACACTTTGACACATACATAGGCTACAGTGGCTAATTTAGCCTAGTTGTGGAACAGTGCACACAGTGCAACATGAAATAGAGGCATAAGACATGCTCTGCATTCAGAGATGTTCCTGATAATGTCTGCGCCCAGATCGTTTTTGCATTAGCCTGTCTGCATTATTAGCAAGGGAAGGGAAACATTCTGCGAAAAATGAAGCATTGCATCAACAAGGTGTTTCTGAGAATATTGACCGGCTCTGAGAATATTGAAACATTTTGTATCAACAAGACTTCTCCGAGATTATTAATATTGCAACATAGTAGCCAACGTGGAGGCGGGTCGCAAATGTTTTTCCCCGGGCCAGCTTCTCTCTGTGTGTCATCGTGTTGCCTACTGCAGCATCTGGGTGCTCATTATATACAACAAAACAGCCCTACATTCACATTATAGCTACATAACTTTGTAATATTTCATGTATTTATTTTATTTAACCTTTATTTAACTAGGTAAGTCACAAATTCTTATTTAATGACGTTTTGCCAGCAAGACTGACCTGTTAAAATATCACATTTTTATTCAGGAAGATGGACAGGCAAGATTGATAGAGTGAGAGGTGGAAATGCATTATAACAGAGGCAGGTAAGCTACAGGTAGAGATGAAGTCAGAGGATGATGATGTAGGCCTACAGCAAGAGGTTTAAAAAGTTAGACCAACTAGGTAATCATTCACTATTTGAATCATCTCAATTATAATTTGTTATAGCCTATAATTATTATTGTCTTTGAAGCCAAAAACATGACATGTACTGTATTTGGGGGAGATGCTTTAATATAGCAAATTGTTCAGTTCTTTATTTTATACCAATAGACCTACATTAATAAATGAAAATAACAATTAGGCTTACAGCTATCACAACCTATATTTTATAGGAGGGCAACACACATCGAACCGCTAATACAGGATTGGTAAAGGCCCAGTGCACTACTTTTGTTATACAGCCAAAAGGGTCCTTCCACTTTGAACAAAACTCCTTTAGGGTGAAAGCCAGACATTGTACATCTATGTACCAGTCATAGACCCACATAACACTCAACTGGCGATACCTTGACAAGATCACAGAATACATATTCCTGTTGAGTTAACAGTAACATTATTATGACAGGGCAGAGAAGCGACTGTCTTTGAATTATTTTGAGATCCGTCTGAAACAATTAAAGTGAATTAGAGGACTTCTGTCGGACTAGTTGAATAATTTATCAATTCTAATTACCCTAGCAGAATTAAACAAGTCTTATTATGCATGTAAATTATAGCTGTTTAAAACATTTTTATGTTTTCATGGATAGTGCCTTTGAATTATCAAGGTAGAAAAGCAGTATGTTAATGACCTTGGTGATGTTCATTGAGTCAGGGCCGGATCAAGGCATAAGCAACATAAGGAACTCAGTCGGGGTCTCAACTTACTATTGAGAGTTAGAATAGTAGAATACACAAGGTGCAAATACAAAATATAGCTGTGCATGAGAAATGTTTATCTTGTTATGTCAGTCACTGACAGTGACTCAATTTATCATGTACCAGGTAACAAATTTTAGATAGGTAAGTTAGTCTAGCCAACCAGGCACGCAGGGCACGTGCCCAGGGGCCCTGACCTCCAGGGGGCCCCCATTGATTTTGTTAGTCTCTTTCACTCAGATATCATTAACATTGCATAAGTCATGGAAAAATGTGTAGAATTGCAGGATATTAGCTTTAAAACTGCAAAAATGTTATCTCTGCCCCATGGAAAAATGTGTAGAATTGAGGTGAATTTTCTTAAGAGGGAAGGCCACTAAAATGTTTTTTTGGGGGGGCAACCAAATCTCGTTTAGGGCCCCCAGAAGGCTAGATCCGGCCTTGCATTGAGTAATAATTTGTCATCATAATGAGCATGTTACTGGCAGGCATTATGTGAATACCTAGCTAGCAATTTCTATATATGAGTATCTATGACTATAACAGCTGGTACGTAGATACAGGAGAGGATGATGATTTGGGGTGTGAGAGGGTGCAGGATGATGTTGCTGTTGCTGTACCTTAGTTCACTTGAAGGTATTTCATTATTGGAGACGGATCACTTTCCACCGGTCTCCTGTTTTCTCTGAGTGTTTGGGGAATGTGCAGTAAAGGTTGGGAATATGGGAAGGCAGTGTTGTCAGTGTTCCGTCCACCAGACTTGTATCACTTGCTGTAATTGGTCAGAGACTCTTCATTAGAACACTTGGAGGCTCTGACTCCTAGAGGAAACATCTACAGCTGTGTTACACACGCTTAACACAGTCCCTAACTACTGTAATGTGGCAGCCCATCTCCAATCCAATTTAGACTTAATTACAACACTTAAGTGAACGAACGAGAGGAGAGCAGAAGACATAGCAAAATTCAAAATGTTTTGAGTAAAAAAATACCTGAGGCACAAAGTAAATAAAAGGATAAAGAGGAAAATGTAAAGCATTTATCTTTCAAATGAGCAATTACACATTAATCTAGCATGTTCAGAAAATCAACCAATCGAAGAGCATTCTGCTTGTGACAGAGGTGCAAATACAATGAAGAGAGATTGACAGAAAGGGAAAGAAAGAGAAGTAAAGAACTGGCTGATGGAGAGGACTTGTGATAGTGCTCACGCAAGTCACACAAACCTCACAACGCCTTAGCAGTTTCTTAAAAAAGGTTAAACACAACATTTTAAATCTCCCAAAAAGTTCAATGGAGTGAGATGACCTTTCTTTGAGTAAGCTGTCACACATAGTTCCCTTAGTGTCAGGCAACACAAAGAGATCACAACACAGAGAGCAATTTAGGCCTTTTTTACACATCAATTACTGGTAGACCAGGGCATTCTGTCATAGCTTTTGATCTAGAAAGAGAGACCGCTCACTGTGTTCTGCAATAATATCGCACGGTCTCACTTCAGTATCCCACGTTTGTCCAGGGGAGGAAAAACGTCAAATTTCTACCGTTACGTTTAGGCATTCATTCCACTTGTTTACGGTAAGGGTGAAGGTTTGGGATGATAAGGGATATCATTATAGTAACCCATGATCATGTTAGTTGCTGCTAACGTGACATGGTCGTTTAACTGCTAGGCGAGAGTGTTAGAACATGTCATGTCGTGTCCCCTTTAAAATGAATAAGGCATAATACTACCCGTATGCATACCTCGGCTTCTGTTCAGTCACTTATTAAGTGATGCTACCAGCATGTTACACCTCTGCGCGCCGCTCTGTGCACACACACACACACACACACACACACACACACACACACACACACACACACACAGTATGTAAATCATAATGCAATAGTGTATTGAGAGGTAAGAGTACATGTTGATGGATGACTCCAGGTTTTACATCCCTATTTTGTGGTAAAATGCTGAGTGGACTGAATGGATCTGGTCCAATGGACTCATCCATCACTGGCCTTCAGAGGGGGGATGGAGGGGACCATCAAGGCCTTTTATTTAATGGAAGTCACACTGAACATATGGACTGTACATATGGACTGTGTCTTTTATCAAACAAAGACGAAGCAAACATGTCCAATCAGTTTTTTAGTGGTTTCAACATTGAGTGGAGCCTGTTTGTAATTTGCATTTATGAATACCAAATAAAACTTTAATACATATAACTTATTTTCTTGAGTGCCTCAGCCAGGGATTTACTTTAGTAGCTAGAACACTTAAGAACGTGAACAGTCTGATTTATTAAGGCCCGACAAAATGAGTGCATGTCGACAGAATAGACATACCAAGCTAGACGAGTTGCTTAAGCGTTAAGAAAGGCCTTTCGTTGTCGTCTGTCTGGATGACTGAGCCAGTGGCGGAGACATGAAGTGGCGGGTGACGGGCATTTTGCCGTTTCCTGAGTACCGCTGTGCCCACGTCCGGTCTGAGTAATACGGCACGCCTCGGTATCGTAGTGCGGTAGAGCTGCCTGGCACCATATGGCATGGCATGCGGTTCAGTGCCCAGGATTGATTGGAGCAGAGTGGAGAGAGAGGAAGTGAGGGATCCTAATTGGCTGTTTTCTCAACCAGATGCACAATAAATGTTGTGTAGAACAAGATTATCATCAGGATCACGTGGTAAGGGAGAGAAGGAAGAAGAGCCAGACTGGTGGAGGGAGGCTTGAAAACTCTATCTACCTGTGAGAGCTGGGGCAGAGGAGTGAGAGACAGAACAACAGATGCACGGGCCTATCTGTAGCTGCGTGCTACTACTGTATACTGTATATAACTAATTAGTACAATACACTATTATACTGAGCTTGGCAGAGAATCTCCACACGTTGACAATAATTGTCTCATCTACCCCGACACACACACTCAAGCATGTACATGTAAGCATTGTTACTGAGACTGTTGTTACTGAGGCTGTTGTTACTGAGGCTGTTGTTACTGAGGCTGTTGTTACTGAGACTGTTGTTACTGAGGCTGTTGTTACTGATGCTGTTATTACTGAGACTGTTGTTACTGAGGCTGTTGTTACTGAGGCTGTTATTACTGAGGCTGTTGTTACTGAAGCTGTTGTTACTGAGACTGTTGTTACTGAGGCTGTTGTTACTGAGGCTGTTGTTACTGAGGCTGTTGTTACTGAGGCTGTTGTTACTGAGGCTGTTGTTACTGGGGCTGTTGTTACTGAGACTGTTGTTACTGGGGCTGTTGTTACTGAGGCTGTTGTTACTGGGGCTGTTGTTACTGGGGCTGTTGTTACTGAGACTGTTGTTACTGAGACTGTTGTTACTGAGGCTGTTGTTACTGAGGCTGTTGTTACTGAGGCTGTTGTTACTGAGGCTGTTGTTACTGAGACTGTTGTTACTGAGGCTGTTGTTACTGAGACTGTTGTTACTGAGACTGTTGTTACTGAGGCTGTTGTTACTGAGGCTGTTGTTACTGGGGCTGTTGTTACTGGGGCTGTTGTTACTGAGACTGTTGTTACTGGGGCTGTTGTTACTGAGGCCGTTGTTACTGGGGCTGTTGTTACTGAGGCTGTTGTTACTGGGGCTGTTGTTACTGAGGCTGTTGTTACTGAGGCTGTTGTTACTGGGGCTGTTGTTACTGAGACTGTTGTTACTGAGACTGTTGTTACTGAGGCTGTTGTTACTGAGGCTGTTATTACTGAGGCTGTTGTTACTGAGGCTGTTGTTACTGAGACTGTTGTTACTGAGACTGTTGTTACTGAGGCTGTTGTTACTGAGACTGTTGTTACTGAGGCTGTTGTTACTGGGGCTGTTGTTACTGAGACTGTTGTTACTGAGACTGTTGTTACTGAGACTGTTGTTACTGAGGCTGTTATTACTGAGACTGTTGTTACTGAGGCTGTTGTTACTGAGACTGTTGTTACTGAGGCTGTTGTTACTGAGGCTGTTGATACTGAGGCTGTTGTTACTGGGGCTGTTGTTACTGGGGCTGTTGTTACTGAGGCTGTTGTTACTGAGGCTGTTGTTACTGAGGCTGTTGTTACTGAGGCTGTTGTTACTGAGGCTGTTGTTACTGGGGCTGTTGTTACTGTATCTCTTCTGATAGTGACCTACTTTTACATCATCAATCCTTATTGGACTTTTTCTGAGTCTTCATGTGTAGCATCTCGTCAGATATACCACTGTAGCATGTACAGCCCATTCCCACCCCACGTCTTCTCACTGTCTATCGGATATTGTATTTATCTCAGGAGTTTTAGCATGAGGCTCAGGCTCCAGAGCAGGGCCCTGGGTGAATTAGCATAGCCTATGATCTGGGGACAGCTCTGCATGGAGTGTGGAATTAGACTGGGGGTTAAGGGGATGAGTGTGACAGTGACAGCCTCTGATCCAGGACCAGACCATAATGAATGATTAGATTAAACCATGTTCCACACAGCTTATGGCTTTGAGTCCCACCGCCAACCGTCTAGCTTCTGCATCAAACCTCTGTTGTGGTTGAAACAACCCCTCGCCGTGCTGCGCCGCGCATCTCCTATCTTAAAACACAACCCACCAAGCACATCCTGCTGTGTGAGAGATGCTGTGCTGGGGGCCCCTCCTGTGCTGTGACTGCTGCTGCTGCGGGAACTCTGATAGGTTAAATACACCACATAATATGTCATCGATGTCATGGGAAGAAGATCACAAGCTGGAGTATCAGGTGGAAGGGAATGCAAGCAGTAGCATAGCTAAAGTATTTGATGTGGTGTAGGTTGGGAATATTCTCTCACTAAGTGGATAAACTACGTCTTGTTATGGTTATCCTAAGTGTTTTACCCACAAAGATATTTAGACAGGCTGTATAAATGACTATACACCATAAGATCAACAGAAACAAAAATATGCTGTTTAGCATATATTCATTCATATATTCATGTTAGATTATTAAATACCTTTTTTTTAAAGTGCTGTTTAACCAGACAAAACAACCATTAGAAAACCAGCTCATGCTCCCATAAAGCCACAGGGTCACGATAGAGGGGACTCACATTTGGTTTATCTGAGTGAAATATGCAGCACATAATATCCATACCGCAGCCTTGTCTGGGGAAATTGACTCAGCAAACTTTCGCAAGGATTCGTAATTAATGGTCCATAAATAATTGAGTCCTTTAAAAGCAATTATCAGGCTGAGAGTGTGATGAAAAATACTCACTACTTTAAATGGAGTCTGAAATTAGGATAAACTATTTACTCCTGAAGCTAGCGCAGGTCAGGGCAGTGCGGAGCAGAGCAGAGGCACCTGGCCTCTAACAATGGCTGATTGACGATCGTGCTCTCAATCAGAGCTTCGATCTAGATTAGCTGCCTTCATCCGAGTATGGACATTGCATTCAAATGTCCTAAAGGAGAAAGTCTGACTAACTGTAGCTTGTTGATGCCCAGATACTTTTAAAAAACCTTTATCTAAAATTAATTTGTGAGGGGAAAAAAACTGTATTATCTCCTTTTTGTCCCGAGCCAACACTTTGCCCCCTGGGCACTGAACAAATGAATAAATGACAGAACGGGAAGAAAGAGAGAAAAGAGAAAAAAGGAGAGAAATTCCATCTGTCCACAACATTCAAATGAGGCTGCTCCACAGGCTTGCGTCTGGCTGTGCCTTTCACTACTCTAAAGGTGAAACTCTTTCTCTCCCTCCCTGTGTTATGCCCCGACATCACCAGGGACGTGTCACTGGGAAGTGTTTTTACTTCTACCACTGACAGGGAGGGGAGGAGTGAGGAGGGAGAGAGGGAGACAAAGAGACAAAGGTGTGGGAGAGAGAGGGGAATAGAACTGAAAAAAACACAATAATATCTCATTCTGTGCGTCCACCTGTACAGTGGGATGAAGTCATGACTGCTGGTGCTGGGGCTGGTGGGAAGGGAACTGAACAGACTGTGTTGTTGATGAAGCCGAATCAGGGAGAAAATAGTACCCAGCAGCAGATGCCCCACTGGCATGGTTGGCATACCCTGCCTGTAATATTGATAAAGGTCAGAAGTCAAGTGGATGTGACCATTCCAGCTCAGCTGCTTCGTGTCAGAAGGAATTTAATTTCCTGTTCCCAGTCAGATGTTGGCAACGTCGGGACATGTCGTCCTGTGGGGGACAGAATTCCGCAGTTCATTTGAATATTTCCGTGGCTTCCCATGGGCAAAAAGGATGGGTTCTTTTGTTTGTGTTTATCCTTGTTATTTCCAGTTATTCCTGGTTATTTCTAGTTTTCTCATGATACACTGCTATTGATTGAGGGCACACATTGAAGTGCTGTGCAATGTCTGTTTCTAAATCTCTGAGTAGATATCCCTTTCTGTAAATCTTACATTCATGTATGGTTGTGAATTTTCGAGAGGGTGAAAATAAACCGTAACACTTAATGTCCTTGAGCGTTTTGCAGCGTTCAACACTCCGTGTGTTTGGCGGCTTTCGATAACTTTGGACGAGATCCACCTGGCTGAGAGGGAAGGAAGAGGTGTGTGAGTATATCTGAAGTGACTGTTCCAGCCCATAGCCTCTCAAACAGCCAATTATTTACAGCAGGACACAATTGAGCCAGTCAACCAGTCCAACGCACCCATCAATTATACAGTAGCATTCAAAGAAATCAATTAAGCAATCAGTGGGAAACAAAGCTCTCTCTCTCTAAGATCCACTCTGTTCCAGGACCACCGGAATATGGAATATCACCCCGTCTGTTCATAAAGAAAGTTCATCTCAAGATACTGCACAGCTTAAAGGTGTCATTCCAAGCCATGCAGGAGTCAGGAGAGAGATGCACACAGTCATATTTGCAGGATATTTTACACACACACGCACAGTCACGTATTATAAGCACACAAAGATGAACAAACTCCCTCTAACGAGCACTCTCTCTCTCTGTCTCTCTCTTTCTTTCTCTCTCTCTCTGCTGTGCCTAAGGCGACCTCAGCGTGCGGGGCCAGAGCGGTCCAGCAGGGCATTGTGTTTCTTCCCTCTACCACATCACTCTGACTGTGTTAACTCAGAAGGCACTCAGTCGTGACGCAGGCACCTGCTCAGAGTACAAAGAGGGCCTGTTTGAGTGTAATGATTCCTAATGTACGATTATCCAGGTGCCAAGGAACATAAACATAAATAAAAAATATTACCTCTCCATCAAGTACAGGGCTCAGCCATGCAAAAAGATACAGAGTGTATTACTGAGCAGTAGGCTCCCCTTTGCCTACTGACGCAGAGGTCAAGAACTACCGGCCTAAAGGTAGCGAGAGCAACGGTATGCACAGAACAAAACGTGTGTTAATAAAGACGCAAGCAGGTTTGACTAACGAAAAGCTAAAAAAGGACGTCCCACCCTGGACATTCATCAAGTATGTACAAAGCATTACGGAAACCCTGTCATGGGCTACAGTGTTTACGCTTCTCTTTATATCATCCAATGATACACTTTGTTAGAAGACCTTGACATCCATTTCAAGACATTGCCTTCTCTCTTTCTCTACCCTCTCGCTCCCTCACCCCCCTCTCTCTCAATCTCTTTCTCTCTCTTGCCAAAGCAAGTGAAAATAAAAATGAACAAATCAGACATGAAGAGTAAACATTATTCTCTCCTACTGTATGTCAGACTCTCTCTCTCTCTCTCTCTCTCTCTCTCTCAAAAAAAAAGTTCCAAAAGAATGAAGACATCTCAAATGTCATATTATGTCTATATACAGTATTGTAATGATGTGCAAATAGTTAAAATACAAAAGGGAAAATAAATAAACAAATATAGGTTGTATTTACAGTGGTGTTTGTTCTTCACTGGTTGCCCTTTTCTTGCGGCAACACGTCAGAAATCTTGCTGCTGTGATGGCACACTGTGGTATTTCACACAGTAGATATGGGCGTTCGTCAAAATTGGATAAATTCTTTGTGGATCTGTTTATTCTGAGGGAATATGTGTCTCTAAAATGGTCATATATTTGGCAGGAGGTTAGGAAGGGCAGCTCAGTTTCCACCTCAGATTCTATGGATTCTTCAAATACATTGAGCTGATTTCTGACGTGCTGTTCCTTCTTTTTCCATAGTGCATTTCTGTATTGTTCTAGTGATTCACCATAGTGAAGGTGTAGGCTCAGACTTTCTGGGTCTCCATGTTTTTGGTTTGAAAGGTTTCTCAATTTCTTTCTTAGGTTTTTGCATTCTTCATCAAACCATTTGCCATTGTTGCTAATTTTTTTAGGTTGTCTGCTTGACATTTTTAGATTTGATAGGGAAGCTGAGAGGTCAAATATACTGTTTAGGTTTTCTACTGCTAAGTTTACACCTTCACTATAACAGTGAAACATGTTGTCCAGGAAATTGTCTAGAAGGGATTGGATTTGTTGTTGCCTAATTGTTTTTTGGTAGATTTCCACACTACTTTCCTTCCATCTATAGCATTTCTTAATGGTATTCAGTTCCTTTGGCTTTGATGCCTCAGGACTGAAAATATCTCTGTTCAAGTAGAGTGTGATTTTGCTGTGATCTGAGAGGACTGAGTGTGAACGCTCTAAGAGACTCTGGGTTAAGGTCAGTGATAAAGTGATCTGCAGTACTACTGCCAAGAGATGAGCTACAGGTGTACCTACCAAAGGAGTTCCCTCGAAGCCTACCATTGACTATGTACATACCCAGGATCCGACAGAGCTGCAGTTGTGACCCATTTTTGTTAGCTATATTGTTGTAGTTGTGTCTAGGGGGGGCATATGAGGGAAGGAATGCTGTCGGCTCCGGGTAGGTGTTTGCCCCAGGGTGCTGAGGTGGTCATATTCTTGTCCAGTTCTGGCATTTAGGTCGCCACAGACTAGTACATGTCCCTGGGCCTGGAAATTGTTGCTCTCCCCCTCTAGGATGGAGAAGCTGTCCTTCTTAAAGTATAGGGATTCTATTGGGGGGATATAGTAGCACACGAGGACATTTTTCTCTGTTGAGATCAATTCCTTATTAATTTCTAGCCACATGTAAAATGTTCCTGTTTTGACTAATTTAACGGAGTGGGTTAGGTCTGCTCTATAGCAAATTAGCATACCCTTGAGTCTCTTCCCTGTTTCACACCTGGTAGTTTGGTGGATGGGCCTACCAGCTTTCTGTAACCTAGAGGGCAACCAGTGGATCTGACTCCTTTATATCATGTTTCTTGTCGGATGACAATGTCTGTATTTCCAATTTCTTTGATGAAGTCTGGGTTCCTGCTCTTTAGGCCAAAGGCAGATTACCTCAGACCTTGTATATTCCAGGATGAGATAGTAAAAGCTTTGTGTTCCATAGTGTCTAGTGTTGTTTTTGTGTGGTTTAGGCCCGGACCATCACAGTAGGTGTGAGCAGAGAATATTGAGCATCTGATACATACCTCTTAGGTCGCAGGATGGGGCTTGGGCCTGTTGCTCTGCTCACGGCCTGGGCATATGTCCTGCTGTCATGTTGAGGTCCTTGCCGCAGGGCCGGGGGTCATTTGGTGGGCAGAAGGGGCAGAGGTCTGATATGGCGGGACCTATATAGGGTGTGGCCAGGGTTTGCTTGGGGTGGTCTTAGCTGGCTGGGGTGTGGCTGGTGATGCTGTGGTCTGGGTGTAGGTCCTCTTGGTGTGGGTTCTCTCGGGGGAGGTCCTTCAGGAGGGTGTCTTGCTGGTCTGGGGGGTGTCTGTTGCTCTGTTGCTTCTGTGTGAGGTGCTGGAGCTGCGGTTGAGGGTGACGTCCTTCAGGGTCCTGGCAAAAGTTGGGATGGCTGCCTTGTAGAGGTGGACCTGGTTGTAAAGGCTGTTCAAGTCCAGGGTGGAGTGGTGGGTCAGGTAGACATTAGGTTTTGAGGCATAGTCTCACAAAATGCTTGCATTCACCTGCTGTATGGTGGCAGTGTAAAATTATTTTTGTGGTAGCAGGGTGGAGATAACCACTTGTGCTTTGGGGAAAGTGGAAGAAGCTTTTTCAATAACTCCTTTGATTGCTGTGGCTATCCTTTCCAGCTGGGCCCTCAGGTCATTTATGCCAGTGTGAATTATGATGGGGACCCTATTCTGTCCCTGACAACAGCTCTAGGGCATGCCTGTTTGGGAAAAGGTGTATCCTCTTCAATGTATTTGCCATTTGAGTCAATGAGGAGCAGAATCTCTGGCTTTGTGTGTCCTCAGTGGATGTGTGGGGGTTGTCAAGAGGGCTATCAGGGGAGCTGACAGGGGGGCTGTCAGGAGGGGGTCTGTTAGGTTGGTGAGTCCTGTGTTGTCTGTCCCATTATGGTGTTGAGGTTGTGGTCCGGGTCTGCGGCGGGATGTTCTGCTGGCTTCTCTGGGGGAGTGTCCTGCTCTCTGTCACACTTCAGCTTTGTCACCTCCTCCTTCAGAGCCATGTGTGCCTCTTTAAGTTCTCTCACCTCAGTCGAGAGCAGCCAGCTCTCCCAGACAGCCGTCCATCTCCACCTTCTGCCCTCCGGGTCTTGTTGGTGGGGTGCTGTTGCGCTGGTCTGTTTTGTGGGTTTGTTCTGTCTGGATTGTGTGGACTATCTCTCTGAGCTCCACGATGTCTCTCTCCAGCTCTGTGAATTCATCCCTCTCAATGATGGAGGAGCAGTGCAGTTGTGGGATCAGGGTGTGTTCAGTGCTGGGGGGGGGGGGGTAACTATCCTCGTCTGCAGGACAGTTTGAAGAGGTGTGATCAGACTCACAGTGAGAGAGAGCTTTTCCTGCTGTGCTCTCTTTTTGATCCCGTAAAAGTCCTGCTGGAACTGCATGAGGATGCATGAGGATGCCCTGCATGAGGATGCCATGCACCATTACTGTCCCAGACTTGTACACATTGACAGAGGTTGTCTCAATCTCCTCAATGTCTAGTATTCTGAGTTTCCACCCTGGGCCAATACCCTCTCTCTTCATATAGGGGTAGTGTGCTCTTGTAGCACTGTGCCATGCCAGGGGATGGTCTGTGTGGAAAATTAAGTTTCTTACGTTCCCCTCTTTGTAGCAGTCAGCAAATAGTGTCTCTGGATTGTCCTTGAGCTTTTTTTGTACTTAGTCTGTGAAGTGTTATTTTTAATAAGCCATGGGGGATTCAAAGGCCTCTGCATTTGGGTGGCTCAAGAATTTTCACACCTCTCACTTCACACTTCAGTGCTAAAGTTGCAGCCAGGTCAGTTCTGTCCGAGCAGCTTGGTAGCTTAGTAGCCTTATTTAATATGCTTTATATAACAAAATGAACTAGAGATTATTGTCTTTTACTTGTTGGCTTCAGAAGTAGGTTCAGACAGAACCTACCTACTGTCAGAACCCAGAATCAGTGTTGTGTTGGAGGGTATTTCCGGGTTCCGCTGTGTTTCTTCTGCGGGTTTTGGTTTGTAAAAGTTTTTCTTGATAATCCTTGGTAGTAAAAGTCCATTCAGGTAATTTTGTCCAAAAAACCATCAAGGTTTAAGGTATGGCATTTTGATTTGGAATTAAGGTTTTGATGTTGAGGTAAGTATTCTGTATGTCCTTGCTAAAAAATGTAACTCTAATTACATTTATCCAACTCTACTTCTATCTTTGTGCAGAAAAACTCAGGAGCCCATGATCTCACTATCTACCTCTCTGTCTCATCTATTCTCTCTCGCTCTCCCTCCCTCTATTCTCTCTCTCTCTCTCTATTCTCTCTCTCCCTCCCTTTCTCTCTCCTTCCTTCCCTCCCTCTATTCACACCCTTCCTGCTAGTCTACTCCCTCTTGCTTTTTCACTGTCTCTGTCTCTCCCTCTCTTTCTGTGGCTCTCTCTCTCTTTCTGTGACTCTCTCTCTCTGTGTGTCTCTGTGTGTCTCTCTCTTTCTCTGTCTCTCTGTGTCTCTCCCTCTCTTTCTGTGGCTCTCTCTCTATATCTTTCTCTCTCCCTTTCTCCCTGTCTCTCTCTTTCTCTCTCTCTCTGTCTCTTTGTCTCTCTCTATCTCTCTCTGTCTGTCTGCCTCTCTCTCTCTCTCTCTCTCTGTTAGTATTCTTTGCATCAGTATGGCATCAGTGCGTCTCTTTGTATTACTGTCTGATGGGTGTCTCTCTCTGAGCTCAACATAGACCTTGTTAATGGTGTGCTCGTGTGTGTGTGCGTGTGTGTGTGTGTATGCATGCAGGCGTGCGTTCGTTCGTTCGTGTGTGTGTGCATGAGTGTGTTGAGGACCAGGATGATTAATCCACAGACCCACAGACTAGGGCTCCAGCATCAAAAGACACACATCTGGAGGAGGCATGAGGCTGGAGGAAACTAAAAGACACGCTTATTCAACAAGAGACAGACAAAAGCTGTTTTGGACTGCTGGCCTTAATTGATATGTGATCAATAGGTCAGATAAAGGTCAGGTAAAGGTGAGAAGGTAAGTTCCGATGAAGACAGTGGGTAAGACAATGCCAATTATGCCATATGTGATCTTGAGTAAGGACGTTGCATCATCCTAGCAACACAGAAGTATGATTATGGTTGATGTGTATTGAAAGCTACAACACATCAACAATCAGAGGTATGCCCATTACCCATTGTCAGGGCCCAGACCACAAGAGGTCTTCAATGAATGATGTTTAATTCATTAATAAGGTGTCATTCATCCTCCAACATCTGCCCTTTTGTTAAGTTCAGAGCCCGGTAATGAAATATGCTGCGTGGCAATGAGAGAAAACAGGTTGGTTGATTAAATGATGTACACTTAAGCCGCCTGCTTGTTTGAAAGGGAACACAGTCATTCACAACACTACTCCGCTGCCTGTTAGTGTTCTTGAAGTAACTGGTGGTCAGTCAGTTATTGGCTCATTCTAGTACTGCTACCAGTCTCCTCTGAACGGAAGGAGAGACACCACTGACGGAATTTTATATCAGTCAGAAAGAAACAAGGGTAAGTTGGGGGGAAAATAGTAAAGAAATAAATGATATATTGTGTTTCTGTGTATGGGGAGTGTGTGTGCGTGTGTTGATTTTACACTATTACAGCTCTGTGTAAGTCACATCTCATGATAATAGGTTTTTCTAAACTCTTTTCTTCTGTTTTTGAATGATAACTAAATAAACGTTATTGGGAATAAAAGGACAATGTGTTCATTTTATGCTTTCAGATAATCCTTTTTTCCATTTATGAGCCTGTTGGCAAGCTTCCAAACTCAATTTCTAGTGTTGATAACCATATCAGAGGAAACCTGGACCCACCACCAGGTAGTAGAGGTTTCAAAGCCACAGTCAACAGAAGGCAGACATATTACACTGTTTCACCCTGGTGACAGTGTACATTTTTTATTTTTGTATTGTGAATCAATTCCCTGCACTTTAAAAGGTTGCCGCTGGCAATTCAAGGAGGTTGGGTTTACTCTGTGTTTCTACATAAGCCCTGGGCTGGAAACCACATCACACATTCAGATTGACACTCCTGCATGCATGACTCCCCCAGTACTGTCACACACACGCACACACACACGAGAGAAGGCGAGAGAGAGGTTTAAATGTGATTTACACCATTGCACTCTGCAAATTGTAACGTGTGAAAAGCTTGAGCCCTTAAGCCAAGTCGATTATATTTCCCCAGCTTTGGCTGTCAATCTCTTACTGTTTACCAACAGGGCTGATTAGTAAATGCTACGCGCTGCCATTCCCCCACCCGATCCCCACGCGCTCCGAACCTCCAAATTAATTTCCTTCTGGAAGCACAATCCATGGCCTCTCGCCGTACCGTTGTTTGGCTTTGCGGAGAAACCCCAGGAGTCCACTCTTCCTGTCTTTCTCCTCCTACTCTTCTTCATTCCTCCTCTTCCTTCCTCACCCTATTCCCTTGAGGGAGTGATACGGTCTTCCCTGTCAATCAGGCCTGTTTGAAAGAGGTCAAGCTACATGCTCCCTCTGCTCCGTTCTGTTTACCTGTTTAAATCTCACCTGTGTTTTCTCTTCCTGAACAACAGCCTGGGTGGACGTGTTCCAACGCTGTTGACATATACTGCTTTGGTATTTGGAGAGTGTTACCATCTGGCTAACCTTTTTTTTTAATCAATCCCAGCTGTGTTGTTGTTGGTGTACTTTCTCTACTTGACATTACACTGCCTACGGCGCTACTACCTACCTGTAATTCAGTGCAACACGTATGTCTCTAACCACCAACACGAGAGGGAGTTTTTCTGTCCATCAGCATTGTATACACTCATGTTCACCACAAATCTCGTCTCTCATATAGCCCTACAAACCAGTTAGACATGCTTAGACTTTCTGTGTCACATTTGAGGCATTATTTAAACAGGAGGCACATAATTGACTTCCTGATAGCTGGAACTCCAATCCAATCTCAGCTGCCTCTCCCTACTGTTGTGGAATGCTGTTGCTGTGTTATGGTGGCGGGGGGGGGGGGGGGGGGGGGGTGAGAGGAAGTGAACAGCATTATTATATAAGTACTGTTGTTGTCCTGACAAAGCCCTGCACATGGCTCTCTGGCTCTCTGCTGGCCTAGCTGGTCACGATGCAAGGCATGCTGGAAAGAGATGGGGGCATCTGTGGCCAGATTACTGCTGGTACAGCGGGCACGGCGGGCAGCGACACAGGCAGAGACTGCAGGCTGGTGTTAAGCTTTCCAACTGAGGGACAAACTGCTCTGGAGCCCCACTGTGGAGCTGATCACCACCACACCACCCCTCCGTCCCTGGCTGGCCAGCACATCGCTGGCTTTCTCTCTCTGCTGCTCTCTCACTGGCTCTCAATGTCTTTCTCACATCGTTGTTTGTATTGTCGGTTTATGGTTAACTTTGTCTGTCTCCTTTATCTCTTTCAACATCACATTCCACTTCCCAACTCTTTATCACTCGCTTATCCTCTTTCTAAATCTGCCTCAGTCTCTTATCCTGTGTCTCTCCATCTCTTTCTCCCTGTCTTCTCGCTCTGACTATCTATCTTCAGAGATGTGTTTGTCCTGGTGTGGTGTGATGGATTGGAGCATCTGCTGGGTGGTTCCCCCGTCTTTCTATCTGCTCTGCGTGTGTTCCTGGATCCAGTCTGTTGTTGTTTTCCTGCTCTTTGTGGTTGTCCAGCTCTCTCTCTCTCTCTCGGCCAACCCCCGTCGTGATGGTTTTCCACGATGGCCAATCCCACAGTCTGTCACCCTCCGTGTTGGCCGCTGCCAAGGTCTGGACCCCTATCTGTGCTGCTATTGCCATTGCCACGGTTACGGACGTAATACGCCACAGGACAACCAACTGACCAACAGGACAACAGCACACACTGTATTCCACAACACACACAATACACACACAGATGTGTTTGGGAGTCTCTCTAGGGAGGGAGGATAAAACACTGTATCTTTGTTGTGGCAGGAAATGACATCAACTGTGGCAGTTGATTATTTTATCGTCGTGGTGACTCTGAGCCCCACCTGTCAGGTTTAGCAGAGATCTTAACACATCGGCTTTCTGTCTGCCATCTGACATACGCTGACACACACACACGTACACACGCATGCACACGTACATGCACTCAGACACAGACACAGAAATGCACACACACACACATACACACACATTTTTAGGGCCAGGAATCGGAGAAAGCATGTCCAAACATTCAATGCTGCGTGAACATTCATCGACGCAATCCATGACACAAAAAATCTCCAATTATGTTAATAAAGATATTACAATGTGTTTGCGTACAATAAATTGCAAAACAAGGTGTGATTCAGGTTCAGGATTTGTTCCTGATCATCAATAATAATGTGAATTCATCCCTGTAGTGGAGACTGTAGAGGAGACATGAAGATGTCAGAGCTGGCTTCTTATCTTGGTTTGCTGTGTTAATCCCACAACAAGTCAAGGATAAAATTACCTCACAAGGCCCGGGCTGAAGCAGAGCTGTTTGTTTGCAGTTATACCAGGAGGACATCACAGGATTACCATGGTAATTATCATGTGTGGAATCTGTAGCATGTGGTGTAGGACTGTAGTAATACCGAGATAAGTTATTAGAGTTAGCTGGAGTTCTATAATCAGAGTTCTAGAGAGGAGATTTACTGTTGTTGTTTGTTTGTTCTCAGAAAGAAGCACACCTGTGATGGATTTCTGTCCTACTTTAATTAACTCTCGCTTTAACCTCCAAAAATATGCAAATACTGTACACAGGCATACTTACAAAAGGCCTAGCAAAGAAACTTTTTGGCATAGATTCAATCAGATCAAGCGTTAACCGGCGATAGCAGACAGCCGATGTTTTGGCTGTGTTGGAGGTGAAACTGCGTTGGAGCTGTCAAATTGGTGAGCAGCCGCTCTTGATCATTGTCATGAAGCCACACCCACCCCACTCGCGTTGTAAGCTCAAACTGAGAAAATGTAGGCAATATAGAAATAATTATGATCAAATTCATTTATATCATCCTAATCGAGGTGTAGATTGCATCTCACATTCCAGTGTTCAAACTTGTAAACAAGGCTGTATGGGATTTATTTTAATGCGACTCCGTGCAGCCAATGGCAATGTCCGCTTTAGGTATAATGCCAGAAGCTGCTTGTGGATTTGACAGATTTAACACAGTTCCATCGATGACATCGCCAAAACAACGGGCTAACATGGCTCTGATTGAATAGAGCCCTTTGTTTCGTTCAGTTTAATTGTATTTGTATAGCCTACTACTACCTCTTAAAATGCTATACCGTTGACATTTCAGCTTTATGCCTGACTCTTTGGCACTAAACAAGTCGTCTATGAAGTATTTTCTGAGCCACACAGGGCAAGACATACCTCCCCAAAAAGACTAAATGAGGCAGTTACTGTATGTAGAGATATAGTAAATACTTAAATAAATAATATAAAGATCTGAAATATGTAGACATAATTCAGAGTTGTTTGGGTTAGCATGCTATCATCCATTATAGTGTTCTATGCTTGTGCTTGTCTGATGAGGATTTGTGTTTCTGCATTTCAAACTGCTACATGGAGATATACTGATGGATAGAGTATAAGAAGAGAGGGAGAGGGCGAACCGATAGATATATTTGCATACAGTATGTGTTGTGTAAGTATTTATTTATATTTACTTTATTTATTTACTTTATTTTACTTGCATTATTATCTATCCGGATGCCTAGTCACTTTACCCTACCTTCATGCATACACTGTATCTACCTCAAATACCTTGTACCTCTGCACATTGATCTGAGACTAATTCTCCCTGTATATACAGTAGCTCCATTTTTACATTCTGCATTGTTGGGAAGGGCTCGTAAGCAAGCATTTCACAGTAAAGTCCACACCAGTTGTATTTGGCGCATGTGACAAATAACATTTGATTGGATTTGATATATTACATGATCCAGTGATTTAAGTTGACAGAAATGCAAAACAGCCTTCCTACATGATTAATTTTATAAGCATATTATTCATTATGAATACATAAGTGCACATCATAAAAAAGCAACAATGGACTCTTCAATTAATTACATACAATTTCGACGTATTGCCAACAGCAGTTCTCTGTAGAGTGTAAATTACCTTTATATTCCAATAACACAACCAGGCGTATGAAAGCCACATGGTGCCACATGGTGAGGTAGGTAATGATTAGGATTTCTCCCAGATTACCTTGCACTGTCCTATCCAGCGTTGATTGGCTGTGGGACTGGGCTGGACTGGACTGCCTGGGCCCTAATTGGATGATTGACCTGTAATCATGTTACAGACATTGTACTATTGCCACCCTCCCCTTGGCCAGGCCGCATTTATAACTGTTCATAAAGAATCGATGTGTTTATCACCATGTTACTTCTGTTGTCTGTTCAATATTGTTGATTCAAAGTTTATTAGCCACGTGCACAGGATACCAGAGGTGCAAAACAGTACAGTGAAATTATTTTCTTGAGCTCTTTCCCAACAATGCAATGATGATAATAATAATATAGATAATTTTTTTTTTTAAAGAATACAAACACACAAGAAGCACGATATAAGTTGAAGAAATACGAGAATACAAGTATATACAGGTCAGTGCCAGTATCTTATTCAACGTGCAGGGGTAGTGGAGTGATTGAGGTGGGTTTATAAATAAAAAGTGGCGGGAAGTAGGATATACATGTAAACAGGGCTGAAAAGTGACTGGTAGCAGGAATATATAAATACTTACGGTAATTTACTAGTAGTAATATGTACATGTAAACACTGACCACCAGCAGGTTAAATATATAGATACTAATGGTAATGGTAATCAATAATCAATGACCAGCAGCGTAATGGTAGTAATAAATCTAATCAGTAATCGTTTTAGAAGCAGCGTAAGAGTGAGGGGGGGTGTGCGTGGGGGTGTAAGTGTGTGGCGTCAGTAATGAGGGTGTATGTGAGTATGTGTGTGTGAGTAAGAGTGACAGTGAAAAGTGTTTGTGTCGGAGTGGGTAGAGTCCGTGTGGATAGTCTGTGGGAGAGGGAAAGCAGTAGTTTCTAGCCATTTAACAGTCTTATGGCCAGGGGATAGAAGCTGTTTAGGAGTTAGTTTGTCTGAGCCTTGATGCACCGGTACCGCCTGCCGGGTGGGAGCATGGAGAACAAGTCCGGGTTAGTCTGGGGTAGCTGGAATCTTTGGACATTTTTCAGGGCTTTCTCAGACACCACCTGGCATGTACATCTTGGATGGCTGAGAGCTCACCCCCAGTGACGCACGGGGCCATCCACATCACCCTCTGAAGGGTCTCCCGGTCACGGGTGGTGCATGTTGCCATACCAGACAGTGATACAGTCAGCCAGGATGCTCTAGATGGTGCAGCTGTAAAAGTTTCTGAGGATCTGAGGGTTCATGACAAATTGTTTCAGCCTCCTGAGGGAATAGAGGCACTGCTGTGCCTTCTTCACGACTGTGTTGGTGTGAGAGGACAATGTATTGATTGTCCTTTCCTGCACAGGGAGCTTGAGAATATGAATCAGATTTGAATCAGCCATCGATTGGAAGTTCTGTTGTTGCTGTTGAGAATAGTGTGGAAATGCACATGCGTGTGAGTGTCTGTCAAACAGATTTTTCTAAACATGACCCTGGAAGTAGCAAGTCAAATAATCATGTTGTCAGAAACAAAGTGACAGGCGCTCCAGAGATGTCCATTGTTCAAAAACCAAAAGGGAATTGCATCTTCCATGGTGTTTGTGTTTCAGAACAGTTTTAACTTTCTTGGAACTGAAGTGCTGTTATTTTGTGTCTGATTACAAGTGCCTCTCTTTCAACACTCTCCCATTACGAGGATAACTCTGATTCTCACTGTTCTCTAATGTCTCTACTGTATGGCTGTTCTTACAACCACATTATCACAGCTTTATTCACCTCATAGTCATCCTGTCTGCAGCAACCTGAGGTGAAAAGGTCCTTTTAGACATCAGAAAAGACATGGCAAACAGAGAGAAATAAGAGAAAAACACAACTAAGTGGTTAACCGCTGTCTAAAAGTGCCTTGTATAAAAGATAAATGTATGTGACTTCTAAAAATGGCAGGTTATTTTTTTTTTTCACTTCACAGCAGTTCCTTCCCCTTCTTTTGTTACTATCTCAAGAAAGTGACAGTGTCCTCTGGATAGAAAGCCTGCTACTCAGAACACAGAGTGCTTCCGCTCCTAGACTAAATCTGTCTGTTGTTGTTGTGCTGTTTGGGGTTTTGTTCTTTTCCCAGACTCCCATGCAACAACACAGGTACAGCACAGGTGCGTCTGTAAGTCTGCAAGACCCAGGGGATATGGGTAAATGCCTCAGAGACAAACACAGGGGCCAATCCCCCCTCTATCCTCTCCTCCTTCCCTGCCTTCCTCCCACCTTCCTCTATTCCCTCCACGGTGCCTCGCGGGGATCCGAGAGTTTTCGCAGTGTTCAATCATCAGCGATTCGCAAGCGTTTTCACCCGCTTTCCCAACAGTAATGGGTACAATTCACCAGAGACTGTTTGGCAGAGAGGAGCGTTCTCTCTTTTTCCTCCAGAGCCCCCACGAGAATCAGACACCTTTAAAAATGCAGGAGAAGAAAAAGAGGGGGATAGAAAAGAATAAAGAACAAGAGAGAGTTTTCACAGAGGGAATATTACAGACGAAAAGATGGGGACCTTGCTATGCTAATGTAGGTATGCTAAAGTCCTGCACTCCCGCATTCACCGTATTAGCATAATGCTAAATCTCCCAACACAATGTCTATCTACTGTAGATTTTACAGGTAGATCTATTTTATGTACCCTCTTAAGTTAAACCATATTCTGATTTAGATTTCTATTGGTAATGTCCATGTACCAGACTGTTCACTGCAGAAACTGAGAGAGAAAGCGAGGAGAACGAAAACTGTATGTTCTGGCAACACTGAGTATTCCCATCTCCATTTCCCTTCCCTCTCTCCCCTCTCTTGGGGGATAACTCTGGGGCTACTCCTGGATGCTTTCCTGTACTTTGGGGAAACTGTGACGGGTCCTGATCCTGATCTATTCCACTGGATTAGGTACGATCCCCCTGGAGCTGTGTGTGTATGTATGTATGTGTGTGCCCGTTTGTGCGTGCGTGTGTCAGAGATCCCGGGAGTCACTGTCTGGTGTGTTGGGTCCTGGCGGTGTCGTGTTAGCCCATGCTGTGCCTGGCTCTGAGGGGCTTTATGTGGTGTCAACTGTCTATTTCTGATGAACTCTTGACCTTTTAATTCAGCTGGGTTCTGATCTTTTCTCTGTTCCCGGATAGGTTGGTATTTGTGGGGAGAAATGAAAGTCCCTGTGATATTGTGCGAGCTACACCTTAACCTGAAGTAAGAGACATCAGTATGAGCTATATCTCTAAGGTGACAGACCTCTCTCTCTCTCTCTCTCTCTCTCTCTCTTCAAAATCACAGAGAACACTCAGCAGTCTAAACAGATCATCGTGCTGTACCACAAACACCCATGACACTTACCTAGCTAGCACTAACACACAAGCTGTTCCTCTGTTCACCCGCCTGGCTGAACACAAGTCTACTCTCCTTTCATCTACTAATGCTCTCTGAGAGTGTTACTTCACACACATATTACACACACATGCAAATGCATGCAGAAACACACACACACATCTGTTCTCCGTGGCCCTCTCATCTGGGGCCAGCTTGGCCCGTAGCCAGACACACACACGGACATGGACAAGCTCCAGAAAGAAGCCTCTGAGATCACAGGCCTGGCTGGACCACAGGGTGACACCAAGACACATAAACACAGACACACGCGAGCGCACACACAATCCATCTAACTCCACTTGTCCCCTTTACAACACACCACTATTCCCGATTCTAAGAATAAGGTTAGTAGTTACCAAAAAGAGGGTACCAGCTACCATCTCAATGACAACCACACAAAGACATTGCCCTGAGCTATAAAGCTGTCGGCCACCAGCCCTTTCTACTTCCACCACGTACTGTGATGACTAATAGGCTCTGAATCCCACAACTGTTATATGACTGAATGAAACGTAAAGTCACACATTCTATTATATTGCCAGGTGTCTATGGAATTAATCAATCAAGGAAACAGCATGCAGTGCCTACATCAGATGACAATGAATGAAATAGAGAGGGTGTACGGATGGCACTGGTACAAACTGTACTTTATGCAGGTGGTGGACATTGTGAACTGTCACCCATCTCTTCCTGTTCGTATTACACTATATAAAAAATGGTTGTACTCTGTGTACATCACTGGGACATGCTGTACTGTAGGTAACAAGGTTGTGTTTTTATATTCGTTTTTTTATTTCTATTTGTTTAAAGATTTCCATTTGAAATTGAGTTTAGTTTCAGTTTTCAGAAAGAAGCCTATGCGTTGGAGGCTAGGAGTAATTTTTGTGTAGTATAGCTTTAGTATGCATGTCACTTCTTGCCGCTGTGGGGAAATAATGCATAAGGTGATGGGTCAGGTCATAGGTTAGGTTAGACTTAAAGAGCCAATGAGCACACCGATTGGCATGTGTGTTTTTCTGTTGCTCATTAGAAAAATTAGATTTCAATCTTGGAGGTGTGTTTCCTGACCAATTCCGCATTTGGTTAATGATGTTTGTCCCCCATGAGACACTGTAGAAGGAAAGCCTATTTCACTTCCTCAAAATGAATCTGAGATAACTCAAGAAATCCGTAATTATACTGAACAAAAGTATAAATGAAACATGCACCAATTTCAACTATTTAGTTGAAATCAGTCAATTGAAATAAATTCATTAGGCTCTGGATTTCACATGACTCGGCAGGGGTGTTGCCATGGGTAGGCCTGGGAGGGCATAGGCCCACCCACTTGGGAGCCAGGCCCAGCCAATCAGAATTTGATTTTCCCCACAAAAGGGCTTTATTACAGACAGAAATACTCCTTACCCCCCCCCACCCCCTTCCTTCAGATGATTCCGCAAGTGAAGAAGCCGGATGTGGAGTTCCTTGACTGGCGTGGTTACACGTGGCCTGAGGTTGTGAGGCCGGTTGGATGTACTGGCAAATTCTGTAAAACGACATTGGAGGCAGCTTATAGTAGAGAAATTACCATTCAATTATCTGGCAATAGCTCTGGTGGACATTCCTGCAGTCAGCATGCCAATTGCACCCTCCCTCAAAACTTGAGACATCTGTCGCGTTGTGTTGTGTGACAAACTGCACATTTTAGAGTGGCCTTTTATTGTCCCCAGCACAAAGTGCACCTGTGTAACGATCATGTTGTTTAATCAGCTTCTTGATATGCCACACCTGTCAGGTGGATGTATTATTGCCAAGAAGAAATGGGATGTAAAAAAATATTGTGCACAGAATTTGAGAGAAATATGCTTTTTTATGCATATGGAACATTTCTGGGATCTTTTATTTCAGCTCATGAAACATGGGACCAACACTTTACATGTTGCGTTTATATTTTTGTTCAGTATAATTTTGGCGTTATGTCCAAGGATGTTTTAGTTGCGCAAGTTTACATCTAACTAAGGTGTTTGGTGCAGTCTTATGTAAACAGCTGCTGGACAGGTCTGTCTTACTGTCTATGCTATTGGATAGAGAGCAATCCCCGCAGCTGTTCACCCAATGTTAGTGGGCAAATGGACATCGTCAAATCAAAACCCAACCTTCATTTACCCATGACGCATGGCTGTTCTAAACTCCATTTTAGACGAGACTGACATTATGATCAAAATTATCCTATTTACACTTTTTAGTCAATTTTGACAGTCAAATAACTGTTTCTAACTCATATCGATGCCATAAAGGCCATTTTCAAAGGGATTAGTTGCTTTTTTAACGGCTCTCTATCTCTGCCCCTCTTTTTTCTATTCCTTCCTGTCTCTCACTCCCTCTCTCTCTTTCTATCTTTCCCTCCCCAACCCTTCTCTATCTCTATCTTTCTCACACTCCCTCTCTCTCGCTCTTGCCTCTCTCCCCCATTTCTCTGTCGCTCTCTATCTTATCAACTCTAAAGCACAGTCACCTCTCTGTGTCTGGCTCTGTCTCTCATCTCAGCTCCATGGCAACTAGATTCTCTCTGGGGATGTCAGTCACCTCTCCCCCCTGACAGACAGACAGACAGACAGATATGACAGTCCAGACTAGGCAGGGCAATACAACTGGTGCTTGTAGCAAAATTTTGATTCACAAGAGAGACCATCACATACTCTTATTTACAGATATACCTATCCACTAATACACACACACACACACACACACACACACACACACACACACACACACACACACACACACACACACACACACACACACACACACACACACACACACACACGTACCCCATGCACACACACACACACACACACACGCACGTACCCCCTGCACACACCCACCCACACACACACACACGCACGCACGTACCCCTGAACACATGCACGCGTGCCACACACGCATGCACACGTACAGCTGTTACAGGACAGACAGCAGGGTCATGGCATAAGTAAACAAGTACAGACAACTGTGTGTCTCGGTGGTGTGAAAACCTTGCTGTCGCCTGCCCCCCTCTCTGCCACTTGCCGCTGGGCGCCCTATGATTAGATTACACAATCCACTGAGTCACATGGCCAAGGCTACAATTACCACGGCAACGTCCATGGAGGAGCAGCAGCCCTAAAGGCAGTCTGAAATCAAGAGGTCCAGAGAAGTCAAATCTTTCCTCTACATTCCACTCTCTACACCGCTTCTTCCCTCTGTTCCGTTTCCACCCGATTCAGAACTATAAGGTATGGGTATGCTAGAGTGCAGAAGGATAGTGCAAGTTAATGTAAGCGAATGCATTTGCTGTGCGTGTGTGTGTGTGTGTGTGTGTGTGTGTGTGTGTGTGTGTGTGTGTGTGTGTGTGTGTGTGTGTGTGTGTGTGTGTGTGTGTGTGTGTGTGTGTGTGTGTGTGTGCGTGTGTGTGTGCGTGCGTGTGTGCGTTTGTGTGTGTGTGTGTGTGTGTGTGTTTGTGTATGTGTATGCATGCGATCTCCTTTGTGCTGGTTAGTCAGTGTGTGGAGACGGAGCTGCTCTCTTTTCATGTTCCTTTGAGTTTTCTCTGACTTCTGACCTTGGTGTGTGTTCTCCTCTCACCTCGTGTGGGAGTGGATGACACAGCGGGTCCGCTAAGAGGCCGCTTAGGGCTCCTCTCTTTCCTTTCCTCTCCCCTCCTCTCTCCGGGGGAGGGGTTTCTGGCTTTTGTTGTTGTCCACTGCTGACCCCTGTCCTTGACCTGTGCCGACCCCTATGTGGCTTGGGTTGGTGCGGTAGAGTGGGAGGAACTGGCAGGAGAGAACTGGGAAGAGGGGCTAGCATCAGCGGAAGGGGTGATACAAATTGAAGGAAAGTTGGAGGAACCTGCATGCTCTTAATTTTGTATCTAAGGAATGATAGAAGAAGGGGGCCTGTTCACAGAGGCTAACGAGAGAGTTAGCCTCTGATGTTAACGAGAGAGATGGGGGGGGAGAGAGAGAGAGAGAGAGAGAGAGAGAGAGAGAGAGAGAGAGAGAGAGAGAGAGAGACCATTTTAAAATGAATTGAGAGTCTTTGTTCTCTCCATTGTTTTAGTGCAACACCAAGGTGAAATAATGAGGCAAAGCACTTACACAGCAGCTGAAAAGTGTGAATTTAACAATGCTCTTTAAACAGCAGCACATACAGAGTGTTTCATTATATTTACAAAGCCTGAGTATTTGAGGATTATTTAAAAAATGTCCTATTCATAATCCTGTTTTACTGAAAAGGGAGCTTTTAGAACCTCCACATTGTGGATAATTTATATTCTGAAGTAAGACAAGGAAAGAGAGGGAAAAGAAGAAAGGTGGAGGGAGAGAGAATAATATAAGCAAATTGACCTTGAGCGCCATTCAGTCTGTATCGCTGAAATTCAGCATTTGGGCGGGAATTTTACAGGCACTGTTCACGCAATAGCAAGAGTGCATTCAAGGTAAACACTGCATATTTTGGCTCAATTGGAAATGACCCTAACATTTCTATTGCACAATCTAACACTTCAGTGATTCAGATTGAATAGAGCCCCTTGTCTGTTTTATCAGTGATTCAGATTGAATAGAGCCCCTTGTCTGTTTTATCAGTGATTCAGATTGAATAGAGCCCCTTGTCTGTTTTACCAGTGATTCAGATTGAATAGAGCCCATTGTCTGTTTTATCAGTGATTCAGATTGAATAGAGCCCCTTGTCTGTTTTACCAGTGATTCAGATTGAATAGAGCCCATTGTCTGTTTTATCAGTGATTCAGATTGAATAGAGCCCCTTGTCTGTTTTATCAGTGATTCAGATTGAATAGAGCCCCTTGTCTGTTTTACCAGTGATTCAGATTGAATAGAGCCCATTGTCTGTTTTACCAGTGATTCAGATTGAATAGAGCCCATTGTCTGTTTTACCAGTGATTCAGATTGAATAGAGCCCCTTGTCTGTTTTACCAGTGATTCAGATTGAATAGAGCCCATTGTCTGTTTTACCAGTGATTCAGATTGAATAGAGCCCCTTGTCTGTTTTACCAGTGATTCAGATTGAATAGAGCCCCTTGTCTGTTTTACCAGTGATTCAGATTGAATAGAGCCCCTTGTCTGTTTTACCAGTGCTACTGAGATGTGTAGCAGGCAGTTAGGTGGGCGGGCAGGCAGGCAGGCTGGCCGGCAAGCAGGCGGGCAAGCAGGCAGGGAGATGAGTTTGGAGGGACACTGGGCCAACTCATTTGCTTCTTGCTTGCATTGGCTGGCATAGTGGAGGACCCCAGTTCAGCCAGACTAGTCTACCCAACCATGCTCTTTCTCTCTCTTCCTCTCTCTCCTCCCCTTTCTCTCTTTCTCTCCTTATCCCTCTCTCTCTCAGTATGCCTCTCTCCCTCTCTGCTATTACCATAAAAATGGATTCTACTGGATTGACACAATTCTGAGAATGTTGGGGTGATTTTCACAGCCCGTCTAAGACACCAGTGGTGTTAGAACAGCCGTTGTTTTATGCTAGTAGGGCAGATACTATACATATAACAGGCCACTGAAAACAGAGACATTAATATATATATATATAGAGAGAGAGAGAGAGAGAGAGAGAGAGAGAGAGAGAGAGAGAGAGAGAGAGAGAGAGAGAGAGAGAGAGAGAGAGAGAGAGATTGTGCCTTGTACTGAGCTTCCTGGCGGATAAGTACCCATGGTGCCTCAGTCCTGACACAGGTCCATTACCCATCATCCTTATCTCCCAGGAATCATCTGCTCCCCCTGTCCACAAGTAAAAAAAAAAATCTCAGATGAAGAGGTCAATAAGGCCATATTGTGATGGTGGTGAAGCCAAGGTGGCACTACATTTCCCATTGCACTGAAGGACATGCCTACTGCCACCCATGGCTACAAGCGTTTACCACTACTAAAGTACACGACAGCATTCTGATAAACAAGAGAGAGAGGGAGAGAGAGAGGCGTGTTAAGGAGGGCAGTATCCCATTAATTCAGGCTGTAGCCCTGGAAACATAAGGAAGACCGTTGGTCTGTGGAACACAGATTGTTGATGCTCTCACACACTGGTGTGGCCCCTGGTTCACGGTCGCTGAGCATGGTGACCGTGGAGTTGAATGTTCAGTCTGAGAACACGTTCCCTCTTTAGGGGCCTCGTTTCCCTCCCCAGCCGCCAAGCCGTGATCAGCGTCAATTAGATAAGCAATCAGAGTAGCAAAGTGTGCCGACTGCCATTACCACACAAAACACCTCAGGACACACAATCACAACAACCATTGACCAGGCTTCCTAAGATCCGACCTAACAGAAAGAAGAGAAGCAATGAGACTTTTCCCCTCAAGGCCATTTTCAGATCTCATTTAACATGCAGTGTCCTAGTTAGTGTGCGCCTTCACCTCAATAACGTCAAGGCAGAAACCACGATTGAATTTGTCATTCATTCACGCACTTTTGGTTGTGCTGTGTGAGGCAAATTCGTTTATTAATGCTCTGTTCTGTAGTAGGGGTAATATGAACCACTATGCTGCATATGTTTCATGGGCATCACCCATCCTGTTCTCTGTCACGCATACACAGTGGTTTCCCTGAGTGAACCATATGAAGTCAGATAGCGTAAAGGGCACATCCTGTCAACGATGCATCGGCCGAGAGATGGCACCTTGTATAGTGTGTGCTGTTGTGCTGTCAGTGCCTGTTGAAAGAACACACAGACGACAATGTTTGCATTGGATTCTGTCTACCGCGATGTGAAGACATTTCACTCACGACTGATTCAATGGTCTACTGTCCACATAAGGCTGAGAAGTCTTGATCAGATCAGTTAAACTGGACTTGGCTGGTGTTAGATTCAAGCTACTTCTGTGCTGTGCTGTGCTGTGCAGAGGGTCTTGCCTAGAACTTGATTTGTCGCTGTGTGCTGATTTGGCACAGATTGAGATAGCTTTGAATACATGTCACTATTAGACGGGAGAGTGGAGTGGAGGGCTGACACATTTGGCAGGGAAATTTTATTTAGCAGCTCCAATGGTTAATGGATTTAATGGATGACACACACATACGAATGCATAAAAACACACACACACACACACCCACACATTTCAGTGGTCCCTCCCTTTCCCTCTTTCCACGTCCCTGCGCTTTCTTCTTTCTTCTCTCTCCCGTCCCTCTGTTTCTGTCTTCCTCTCATGTTTTCATCTGATTGTGTCTTCTCTCCTCCCCTTGTTTGTCCAATCCTCCTTGAGAGAAAGATGGTTAGAGAAAGAGAGAGCATCGAGACAAGAAGGAAGGAAAATCACATCTTCTCTCTCTCTGTCTCAGTCCTTTCCTTTCTAGCTCAAGTGGGCCGTCGAGGGGCTGGTGTGTCTTTAAACCTGCTGTTCCCCCTGTGGAGTCTGATTAAAACCCCTGGGGTTCCTGCTCCAGCCCCCCAACCACCACCACCACCTACCTTCCCTAAGCTCTCATCATTAAAGGCTGAACATCCGGTGGGGGGGGGGGCGGAGGACATGCAAATAACATATATAAGCGCTGACATTTCCTCCCCTCTCTCCTGAGGGATGAACAGCCACAAAGGGAGGAGTGCTGTCGTTCTTCATCTCCTCCTTTCATCTTTCCTTCTCATCTCTCTACATTTAACAAGAAGGGCTTTGACTAGATTTAAGGTGGGGTGGGTGGGGGGGGGGGTTCTCTGTTTTGTGCTTTTGGCACCGTTGTGTTGTCACTGTGTGGATAGAGGCTCATTAAGGTAGTTGGGGATAGAGTTGACTTTGTAGAGTTTGCCCCAGATAAAACCTGAAGTATATGTTGTAGTCGAAGCATAAACACTCTCAGTCAGGATGATTGAAAGTAGAAATAAAAGCAGGACGGTGTGATGTGCTAATGTCCATTATTCAGAACACACACACACGCAGACACACACACACACACACACACACCAGATCACAAGCACACGTCATCAGAATGAAGAGGACCGTAACACCAGGATGTTGAGGGCTAATTAGACAGCAGTGTATCTGTGTCGTAATCAGGAAGTCAGGCATTTTCTCTCTTCTTCTTCTCTTTCATTTCTGGTTAACGAAGAACACTTCCAATGATTGGAGTATCATCGAAATCTTTTATCTAACGCCCACACAATTACCATGAAGCCTTCTTTCACCTTTGTGTATGTGTGTAAGAGCACGTGCTTATGTGTATGCGCTTGTGTGTGTATTGTCCACCATTTTATTAATATTTCTGTCAACAAGTGTCTTTATGGTGACTCTATCAGTGATGTCATCAGCGGTGTATCACAGCAGCTTGTCACAACGTCTGGCCTCGGAGCTCCCAGCATTCATCATGTCAAACAAAAGCAGTTTTCGTTCAAGCAACGGTCACGGCCCAATATAACAGAGGTCGTCACTCTTGGTGGGTGTAGCAGGAACTACTTTATGGAAAAGCACCTGGGGTCAAAACACTATTTGAATAATGTTTTATTGAGAGAGGGAGAGAGGGAGAGAGGGAGAGAAAGAGAAAAATGCATTTTGTACTTTATGGAAATTAGTGATATTAACTGTAGTATTTGGGGGATTTATGGCCTGTCAAAACATACTGTATATGTACATCCTGGCACCTTAGTACAGCCTTCAAACCACCAGGGAGAGATTATGCGTTCTGCATTATAACTGCATTAACAAGAAAGATAGCCATTTTGTTCAAATTCAATTATTCTTGTGTTGCACCTCCTCACAAAGATAGCGGCGTAGCTAACAGTTGGTATTATTGTTGAGTTTATTGTCAGCAACTCTTCAGCAAAACACCAAATTTCCAGCGGACACACGAAGTTCCAAAATATGGACATAAAGAGAATCTTTTCACAAGCTTAACCATCGAGCTCTCCTCCTCCACCCCCCACACTCCTCTCCTCTCCTTTGCCAACTATCAAATTAATCACTTTTAAATAGATCACGGGAGAAAAGATAAGAGTGCAAATGTTATTCCAGGTAAGTTATGACTTTCTGTCAGGGTTTTAATTATTAAAAGAAAAAAATATTAAAACTCTAGACAGATGGCTACTTTTTAATGTAAAAATATGCAGATACCTTAATATATGGTAATAAAAAATAAATGTAACAGAGATGATGTCAGAGAGAGCGTTTCTCGGAGGCTAGCCTAGCTCGGGCTTGGGCGCTGGCTGGGTTTGTCGGCATGCTTTGAGTCTCTACCTAGAGACAGACGGAAATAATTACCTGTAGCCAAAGAATAATTAGATGGCTACCTTCACTTCGACGGAGGGAGGGAGGGAAGGAAAGAGAAAGAGAGGGAGAGAGTGAAGGGGAGAGAGTGAAGGACTGAATCCACACCTATGAGTCAGACCATCTCCAACACCTAATAAAGACTAATTCACATCTATTTCTGTCAGATCAACTCCAGGCCAGGATTTAAATGACTCTCTCAGCTGGTTATTTTACTGCTTTTTTTCTCTCTCTTTCTTTCTCCTTTTCTTTTAGCATAGGGAAGGGTCAACATGGTCACTGTAATCAGATCATCTTCACTTACTGAAATGTAATTGTTAGCCTGGAACCCGATGGCAGAATTAAGTCATATCCCCTCTTAAAGCGTCCTGTAATTAGGTACCTATGAATTATGGATGGCCCGGGATGGAAATACAATTTTTTAATCAACTTAATTATTTCACAGATAGTGGTGTGTGTGTGTGTGTGTGTGTGTGTGTGTGTGTGTGTGTGTGTGTGTGTGTGTGTGTGTGTGTGTGTGTGTGTGTGTGTGTGTGTGTGTGTGTGTGTGTGTGTGTGTTCCCTCAGGGCAGTCTATGACAAACATAAGCACTCAAAAACATGCACCTGTGGTATCTCACTAATTAACAAACACAACATTGCTCAAAGAGTCAGAGACTTTCCAATTATTGATAAATCATGTCATATGTTAATCTAGTACTATCTACAGTATCTATCTATCTGTATATATTTATTGCAATAATTTGGTGTTCTTTTCTTCTTTCTTAATCTAAGAACAGAAAAGACGCAGCACGTGGACACACACACACACACACACAAAGCCCAGGTGGGAGTAAGAGACTAATGAGGGAGCAGCATTCCTTACTCTGGCTTCATTAAGCTGTTCAACTCAAACACACCAAAGACTGAGAGAGAAAAAGTAAGCTGCAGCTCAAGGAGCCCAATTAAGAGACGACCCTCTCACACACACACACACACACACACACACACACACACACACACACACACACACACACACACACACACACACACACACACACACACACACACACACACACACACACACACACACACACACAAGGAATGGCTGTCATAAGCTCACAGAATTTTTGCAACCAGTGACATGTTCAAAGTAGGACAGTGCAGGGTTCTTTTTGAAGAGGCAGTGCTCGACGGAGCTGAACACCAAACAGGCTCTTTCAGAGAGACGTGTCACCCTGCTCCTTCACATTCAGCCACACGGCCCACGGGTCAGAAGAACAGAGAGGTAGAGACAGAGGGAGACAAAAAAAATATGAAAATGTATGCACTCACTACTGTAAGTCGCTCTGGATAAGAGCGTCTATAAATGACTAAATGGAAATGGAAAGGACAGGATCGAAAGGGAGACAAGCGTGTGTTGGAAAAGAGGGTGTGTGTGTGTGTGTGTGTGTGTGTGTGTGTGTGTGTGTGTGTGTGTGTGTGTGTGTGTGTGTGTGTGTGTGTGTGTGTGTGTGTGTGTGTGTGTGTGAGAGAGAATGTGCGTGTATCTGTATATATGTGTGTGTGTGTGTGTGTGTGTGTGTGTGTGTGTGTGTGTGTGTGTGTGTGTGTGTGTGTGTGTGTGTGTGTGTGTGTGTGTGTGTGTGTGCGCGTGTGTGTCTGTCTGATGGAAAATAAATAATGAAACTTGCATTAATTAGGTACTACATCAGGGAGTGGGACAGAAATTAACAGAATAAAAAGAGGAGAGAAAGAAAGGGAGCTTTAAACGAGGGCACCTCATGCCTGTGAGAGGAGCGTCTCGACAAGGGCACACTAAAATTACCCCACACAAAAACGGACTCTGACATCAAGCAGAACATTTCAAACAGCCTGGTCAAAGCATTCTCTCCAAAACATGGTCAACCTTTAGACCCCATCTGAAACCAATAGACAGTTACGCTTTTTAATTACTATGAACTAATGAAAAGTTTGCCAGATATCACAACTCCATTGATATGTAGACTACCAGTCAAAAGTTTGGACACACCTACTCATTCCAGGGTTTTTCTTTATTTTTACTATTTTCTACATGAGACCAACTTCATGAGGTAGTCACCTGGAATGCATTTCAATTAACAGGTGTGCCTTGTTAAAAGTTAATTTGTGGAATTTAATTCCTTCTTAATGCGTTTGAGCCAATCAGTTGTGTTGTGACAAGATTGTGGTGGAGTACAGAAGATAGGGCTATTTGGTAAAAGACCAAGTCCATATTATGGTAAGAACAGCTCAAATAAGCAAAGAGAAATGACCGCCCATCATTACTTTAAGATATGAAGGTCAGTCAATATGGAAAATGTCAAGAACTTTTAAAGTTTCTTCAAGTGCAGTCGCAAAAACCATCAAGCGCTATGATGAAACTGGCCCTCTTGAGGACCGCCACAGGGAAGGAAGACCCAGTTACCTCTGCTGCAGAGGATAAGTTCATTAGAGTTAATTGCACCTCAGATTGCAGCCCAGATAAATGCTTCACCGAGTTCAATTAACTTCTTATGGCTGCAGGGGCAGTATTGAGTAGCTTGGATGAAAGGTGCACAGAGGTGCCCATATTAAACGGCCTGCTCCTTAGTCCCAGTTGCTAATATATGCATATTATTATTCATATTGGATAGAAAACACTCTGAAGTTTATAAAACTGTTTGAATTATGTCTGTGAGTATAACAGAACTCATATGGCAGACAAAACCTGAGAAGTTCCACTTCCTGTTTGGATTTTTTCTGAGGATGGTAGATTTTCAACCATGCTCCCATTGAAATTACAGCGAGATATGGATGAGTTTTAGATGGGCCGAAGGAGACAGGAATGAGTAATCACTTCCACGGGCTGATCACGCATTCACCATGCGCCTTCAAATGAGTAGGACGTCCGTTCCATCGCTCTTCTGAAGTCAATTTAATTTTCCGGTTGGAACGTTATTCAAGATGTATGTTAACAACATTCGAAAGATTGATTCAGTACATCGTTTGACATGTTTCTACTGACTGTTACGGAACTTTTGGACATTTCGTCACGTTATAGTGGAGGCGCTTTCTGACTTTGGAATTTTTTCCCGAAGGCGCGAACCAAAGTAGCTAATTGGACATAAATAACGGACATTATCGAACAAATCAAGCATTTATTGTGGACCTGGGATTCCTAGGACTGCATTCTGATGAAGTTCATCAAAGGTAAGGAAACATTTATCATGTATTTTCTGGTTTCTGTTGAGTCCAACATGGCGGCTAATTTGGCTATTGTTCTGAGTTCCGTCTCAGATTATTGCATGATTTGCTTTTTCCGTAAAGTTTTTTTGAAATCTGACACAGCGGTTGCATTAAGGAGAGGTATATCTATAATTCCATGTGTATAACTTGTATTATCATCTACATTTATGATGAGTATTTCTGTTGAAACGATGTGGCTCTGCACTATCACTGGATGTTTTTGGAACTAGTGAATCTAACGCGCCAATGTAAACTCCGATTTTTTGTTATAAATATGAACTTTATCAAACAAAACATGCATGTATTGTGTAACATGAAGTCCTGTGAGTCTCATCTGATGAAGATAATCAAAGGTTAGTGATTAATTTTATCTCTATTTCTGCTTTTTCTGACTGCTATCTTTCGCTGGAAAAATGGCTGTGCTTATTGTGGTTTGAGGAACTTTAATTATGAGTTATCTGTTTTTTGAATTTGGCGCCCTGCACTTTATCTGGCTGCTGTCATATCAATCCCGGTAGCGGGATGCAGCCATAAGAAGTTTTTAACAGACACATCTCAACATCAATTGTTCAGAGAACACTGTGTGAATCAGGCCTTCATGATCACATTTCTGCAAAGAAACCAAAAAGAAGAACACCAAAAAGACCAACAAAAAAAAGACCAAAAAGAAGAAGAGACTTAATTGGGCCAAGAAACATGAGCAATGGACATTAGACCGTTGGAAATCTGTCCTTTGGTTTGATGAGTCCAAATTTGAGATTTTTGGTTCCAACCGCTGTGTCTTTGTGAGACGCAGAGTAGGTGAACGGATGATCTCCACATATGTGGTTCCCACCATGAAGCATGGAGGAGGTGTGATGGTGTGGGGATGCTTTGCTGGTGACACTGTCTGTGATTTATTTCAAATTCAAGGCACATTTAACCAGCATGGCTACCATAGCATTCTGCAGCGATACACCATCCCATCTGGTTTGCGCTTAGTGGGTCAATCATTTGTTTTTCAACAAGACAATGACCCAAAACACACCTCCAGGCTGTGTAAGGGCTATTTGACCAAGAAGGAGTGTGATGGAGTGCTGCATCAGATGACCTGACCTCCAATCACCCGACCTCAACCCAATTGAGATGGTTTGGGATGAGTTGGACCGCAGAGTGAAGAACAAACAGCCAACAAGTGCTCAGCATATGTGGGAACTCCTTCAAGACTGTTGGAAAAGCATTCCTCATGAAACTGGTTGAGAGAATGCCAAGCGTGTGCAAAGCTGTCATCAAGGCAAAGGGTAGCTACTTTGAAGAATCTCAAATATTGTCACGTTCCTGACCTTATTTCCTTTGTTTTGTCTTTATTTAGTGGGTCAGGATGTGAGCTGAGTGGGTATAGTCTATGTTCTATGGTTCTAGGTTAGGTTTGTCTTATTGGCCTGATATGGTTCTCAATCAGAGGCAGGTGTTTTACGTTGTCTCTGATTGGGAACCATATTTAGGTTGCCTGTTTTCACTATTGGTTTGTGGGTGATTGTTCCTGTTCGTGCGTTCATGTGTTCTATGTTCACTAGTTCAGGACTGTAGCTTCGTTGATTTTTGTTGTTTATTGTTTTTGTTCGTATTGAAAAAGTATTCCAATAAATATGGAAACGTACCACGCTGCGCTTTGGTCCTCCTCTCTTTCCACCGACGAAAGTCATTACAAATATACAATATATATTTTGGTTACTACATGATTCCATATGTGTTATTTCATAGTGTTGATGTCTTCACTATTATTCTACAATGTAGAAAATAGTAAAAATGTGTAGGTGTGTCCAAACTTTTGACTGGTACTGTACTTCCACTTCCAAATACACACAAACACACACATGAAAGCACACACACACATACTCACATGCAAGCACACACAAACACACACACACCATCCTTTACAGTCAGCTCACACACCACATTAACACAGAATCTGTAGGTTCAAGGTTGCACATTCAGATGTATGGTGTCTATCAGAACCCATTCAAATAAGATCCCTTGTTCTACTGGAGAGATAAGAGAGAGAACAGACTACAGCAGCATCTCTCTTTCGCTCTCTATCTCTTGTTCTCTCTCTCTCTCTCTCTTTCTCACTCCCTCTTACTCCAACTACCCCCTCTCTCTCGTTCCCTCTCTTTCATCCCCCTGTTTTTTCCCCCTCACTCAGTCTCTATCTCTCTCTCGTTTTACTATCAGCAATTTCATGCATGAGACCAGATAGTGTCATTAATTGCTATCCGTCCGTGAGCTTTGCCAGAGCGTACAGTTTAAAGTTGAAATGTAATCATTTTTCCAACAGAGCCATGGATGACAGCACGCAGGCCGCTTGCATATTCCTGCCTCTTAATTTCCTGGGGAACAAAAGGACAGACAACGGCAAGGGTCAAAGGTGAGGCTGCGTGACAGGAAGAAAAATTAACCGCCTGATTCTCCTACGTGACACGTACACACTCCAGAAACACAGCAGTATGTAACATTTAAATGTTACACAAATCTATTTTTACTGCATTTAGTTTATCAATTAAAGAAGTTGTCACTCACATTGTGCTTGTAGCACATCAGCTAGTCAGCCTTTGATCTCAAGAAGATACATTTTTGATTCTATTGCATAATTTCCGTCTCACAATTCGAGGGCGAAGGGGGGCATGTTGAGAAGGAGGAAGATAATGTTGAGGGTGGAGTGAGTTGAGTTAAGATGTCCAATCTGGCGGTTGCAGAGGAACTCGGACAAAAATGTTGCCTGCCCAGAAAGTGGATTTGAACTCAAAAAATTAAGTGTCGACACGCATCTCCCTGCTCACGATATACTTGCTTGAGCTCTCTCAAAATGCACCTGTGCTTGCGCGATATGATCTCTGTGTACTAGAAAATCTACAATGACATGTTATTCAAATAGAATTGGCAGCCTTATTGACCCATCATAGCACTGTTTTTTGTTACAGTGCCATTGATTGGCTAGTTAAATGGAAGGCGGGACTCATACAATGTGACGTTGACATCCTCAGGCAGATAGCCAGTACCCACATTGCAACATGGCGGACTCCCCACAAGGCGCTTCTTCTTTTAGGTAAGAAAGCTAGCTAGCTAATTCAGCATAATGCTATTTCAATGTGTTTTGATGATCTCGTTTATGTAAAGATTTGCCAATGGATATCTGTAATTGTAGACTCAGTAATTCCAGTTTAGCTATAAAGCTTTTTCTGACATGATGCCATTCCATCAGATGTCAATGATCTAATGTCGCCCATGTAGCCACTAATGTCACATATGGCATTCATCCTATTGTCCTGTATTGTCAACAGGCTTGCTGTATTAGGCAGCTCTAGATGCCAGAGGAAAATGTATATACTGTATTTACACTATGTTATCTATAAAGATTATAAAAAGGCAGTTAGGTAGGTAGCTAGCTAGCTAGCTAGCTAGACTGAAACTAGATCACTAGCCAACTTCTACCATCAGCTGAGTTCATCAATATAGCTAATGATAGGTTTCTAGAAAATGAACTACATATTTTCTAGTTTAAAGACTCAAGCACATACGTAACACCCAGGCATATGTAGAACTTTAGGGGCATTGTTATTTAGGTTAATTCTGGAGTTTATTCAGTAAGGTGAAACGTGTTAAAATGCAAGTAACTTCCAAAATAATGGAAACACTTGAGTAAATGAGGGATACAACGCATATTGAATGTGATGTATTCAAATTCTGGGCAGGCCATTATTTTGGCTACCATGGCTATGCCCCCATAGGAAGACAATGCATCCATCCACAGACCACGAGTGCCTGAAAGGTTTGATGAGCATGAAAACGATGTAAACCATATCCCATGGCCGTCTTAGTCACCAGATCTCAACCCAATTGAACACTTATGGGAGATTCTGGAGCGGCGCCTGAGACATCGTTATCCACCACCATCAATAAAACACCAAATGATGGAATTTATTGTTGAAGAATAGTGTCACATGCCTCCAATAGAGTTCCAGACACTTGTAGAATCAATGCCAAGGTGCATTGAAGCTGTTCTGGCTTGTGGTGGCCCAACGCCCTATTAAGACACTTTATGTTGGTGTTTCTTTATTTTGGCAGTTCTCTGTAGATCCACAAATGTTAGTCTCTATTTCATGTAGAATTGTCATCTCATTGTAATTTAGGGAGCTCGTTCTATAATACAGAAGTGGGTGACTTCTGTCCCAGGTAGAGTTGCAAAAATGTGGTAACGTTACCCATATTCCCTGGTTTTCCAGAGAACCCGGTTGGAAGATTCCCGGAATCAGGAGGGAATACGCAGGAAATCTGGATCCTCCAACCAGGATTTCTGGGAAATCTGGGTATTTTGGTAAAATTACTGGGTTTTTTCAACCCTAGTCCCAGGGGACTGAACTGTGTGCACGTTTTTATTCCTGCCCAGCACAACCATCTCATTCAACTAGTCGTGGTTTTCAATTTAGACCACAATTAGTTGAGTGAAGAGTTAGTACAGTCCTGGTACAAAAACCTGGACACTCCTACACTTGTCTAAATACAGATACCATATTATTTCACTAATACATGCAGAGTTGTCATCTGATTTCCAAGAAGCCTGGTGGCGATAGATGCAACCATACTCCAAGGTAGGACAATTCCCTGCATCCAGGAACATGGAGCACTCCATGTCAGTAAGTCATGTCAGTAAGTCATGATGAAACAATTGAGACGTGAACAAGGTCAAGCTGCAGTGCAGTGCTTCTGGATGGAGAGTATGTTGTGGTGATTCACCTCACTTCATGACCAAAAACACAAACTGCTCTAAATGTCTTAATGTACACCAGTTATGCACTTTCATCTACAAATATTCATACCGCCCAGACGGTTTACCTAAAACCCTTCAATGGATTCTTCCAGGTGAATTCTGAAATTCATGTATATAACACAGGACAGTGCGATAACCTTCACTCTCCCCACTGCCGTACCGCACATAGTCAAATCCCTAACAGACACAGAAGTACCGTCCTCTGGAATTCTTATCTTCACCAGACTGGGGGTCAGCCTGATGAACCAAACTACTCATTCATCTCCTCCATATAGCCCATCTCTCACACACACACATGCACACACATTGAAACAAATGTATGTTTTTGTGATTACTGATCAAAACAGTTATACATTTATAATGGTTTTGTTATCTGTTTTAACAAACCTTTTTATTTATTTATGTACTCATGTATTGTATATAGTGTTTTTGTGGTGTGGTTTTCATATAAGCCCTTGGGCTTCCAACCACACCTGCACACTGTTTTTATGAATTATTATTAGTTTTTGTGTGCATTGTTGTCCATCACTCGTTTACTTTGGTGCAAATAAATTAAACTAATTTAACTAAATGGCCTTGCTCAAGGGCCCAACAGTAGGGGAATGTCTTTAGGATGTGAACCCAGCAGCCCTCCAATTGCCAGATCAATTCTCTCCTTTCTTCTAGCGCCTGGCCCGGGATTTGAAGCAGCCACCTTTCAGTTATAGGTCCAACTCCTTATGTGCTAGGTTCCCTACCAATACTATTTGAAAAACTAATACTGCGTTCTTTATGAAAAGGAGAAGCCCTATGCACCATAAACCTGTCTACTGGAGTAACTTCCTGTCAGAGGCTGATTGTATTGAAACTCCTGCAGTTTGATGTGTTATGCTCACAGAGGCTGATTGTATTGAAACTCCTGCAGTTTGATGTTTTATGCTCACAGAGGCTGATTGTATTGAAACTCCTGCAGTTTGATGTTTTATGCTCACAGAGGCTGATTGTATTGAAACTCCTGCAGTTTGATGTTTTATGCTCACAGAGGCTGATTGTATTGAAACTCCTGCAGTTTGATGTTTTATGCTCACAGAGGCTGTGAGATCAATGGCACCCTTGGGCAGACACACACACTCATACTGGTACACACACACACACACACACACACACACACACACACACTCATACTGGTACACACACACACACATAAACTCATACTGGTACACACACACACAGACTCATACTGGTACACACATACACACTCATACTGGTACACACACACACACACACACACACTCATACTGGTACGCACACACACACACACACTCATACTGGTACACACACACTCATACTGGTACACACACACACTCACCCCTGTGTAGTTAGTTACTCACCCCTGTGTGTAGATCATGGGATTAATTACATATCTGAACACCTGGATTTAGCTAGAGGATGATCAGGTAAGTTTCTGTGTCTGTGTGTGTGTGTGTGTGTGTGTGTGTGTGTGTGTGTGTGTGTGCGTGCGTGCGTGCGTGCGTGCGTGCGTGCGTGCGTGCGTGCGTGCGTGCGTGCGTGCGTGCGTGCGTGCGTGCGTGCGTGCGTGCGTGCGTGCGTGCGTGCGTGCGTGCGTGCGTGCGTGCGTGCGTGCGTGCGGCGTGCGTGCGTGCGTGCGTGCGTGCGTGCTTAACTACTCTTGTGGGGATGAATGAACAAACATTTGACCAACTGGGGATATTTTGTTAGTCCCCAGAAAGTCAAATGCTAATTCTAGGGGGTTTAGGGTTAAGGTTAGAATTAGTGTTAGAATTATGTTTAGGGGTTAGGGTTGGTTTTAGGGTTAGGAGCTAGGGTTAGGTTTAAGGTTAGGGTAAGAGTACGGTTAGAGTTAGGTTTTGGGGTTATGGGAAATAGGATTTTGAATGGGACTGAATTGTGTGTCCCCACAAGGTTAGCTGTACAAGACTGTGTGTGTGGGTGTGTGTGAGAGATTCTGTGTAAGTGTTTGTATGTTGGTTTGCATTTATCCAAGAGGGGGTGCGCGTGTTGGCTCCCCTCAATCCAGCCCTACATGAGTCAGGTCTTAGGCGATCCTATCAGTGTCTGCCCACACCCCAGACACACCGCCATCAAATGATCCAGTGTGTGTGTGTTAGCTAATGGCCTGGGTTAGAGATGGCTAGTGGGGGAGGGAGGGGTTGAGGGTGTGCTGATAAGATAATCACTTCTAGGGGGTGAAACACTTTGTACACCTTGCCTTTTGGCACCCTCCCAGTACTCACCCTCCTCAACTCAGCCATCCATTTTATTTTACCTGAGAGTTCTGAGGTGTTCTGTCATAAAACGTTATGATCCATGTGTGTGTGTGTGTGTGTGCATGCGTGCTTGTGTGTGCATTTGCGTGTGTGAAGGGTCATTTCAGGTCAATCTCCTAGGGCGAGAGTATACGTTTGGCATTGAACCAGAGAAAAAAACTCAGCCTATGTGCAATAACTGAGATGTTAGGCCCTGTATTCCTCTCCGTGTTCTTCACAGGAGACAAGGAAAGGTTTTTGGTTTTATAAATTCATGAAGGGAATGGAAAAGATCACTTTCCACATCCTTATGTGATCAATATCTGACTGTTAGATATAAACTGTCCTGAAGATGTTTAGGATCCATGACACATTGTGAGTCATGTGCACACGTAAACAAACACACACAAAAACACACACACACACAAACCACACGTAGTTCTATAAACAGACACACACATGCGCACTCACACACACACACTCACATAGTTCACAGGGGAGCTTGCCCCCCCCCCCCCACCCCCATGTCCCTGAACAGCACCCGCTGTTCACACACTCACATAGTTCACAGGGGAGCTTGCCCCCCCCCCCCCCCCCCCCACACACACCAGTGTGTCGCCAGCGGCGTTCCGGGAGCCATAGCGACAGCGTCTGAATCATTAGTGCGACTGATTCATCTGTGTGTCGTCTGTTTGGGCTGTTTCTGTTGACGTTTTGATTTGTTTATGTGTCTGATTTCAACTTGTTGTGTTGAATAAACGAGCTTGGTTCAGATGGGAGTGACTTCCTGTACTCACCAGTCATGTGCATGCAGAGTTGCTGTGTTGTTCATCGATGTTTCACTAACTGTGTCTTTGACTATGGGGACCAGGATGGGGTCCTGGACACAAAGCTTTAAAACTACTAGACTACACCATCTTGGGAGAACATATTCTCTGCCTGTATTACACTCCATTACGTTCAACACTATCTGACTGAGAATACCATTATTAGCACGCACAGCCAATTCAGAATTCCTGTCGAATTAAATGTATTTATAAAGCCCTTTTTAGATCAGCAGATGTCATGAAGTGCTCATACAGAAACATCCTGAAGCTTTAAAGGGTGGTATTAAGCCTGATTAGGGACGTCACATAATATGGCTGCCTTAGCTTAATAACGACTAGGATGACTTTTACTTCCTCCCTGTCCACACAGCACCTCAGCCTCAGCCCTAAACCCCATCCCAGCCCCGATCCCTCAGCCCCGACCCCCCAGCCTCAACCCTGATCCCTCAGCCCCAGCCTTCTCCCTCAGCCCCAACCTCAGCCCTGATCCCTCAGCCCCAGCCTCAACCCCGATCCCTCAGCCCCAGCCCCGATCCCTCAGCCCCAGCTCCGATCCCTCAGCCCCAGCCCTACACCCCCATCCTCATCTCCACTCACAGCCTCAGCCTCCCAGCTCCATCAGAGATAATTCAACGCTTGACAAAATGTACTCCCATTCACCTCCAGCATTATTAAACCAAGCTACACATAGCACAGCAGGATGGGTTCAGCTAATTGGTATTACTAGCTAACATTCTTTAAAATGCTTCAGCTGATGTCCGACGAAATTAGCAAGGCCAATTTGGAAGAGATTCTCTCTCTCCCTCCCTCTCTTCCCATTTTCCCTCTCTCCTGTACTTAAAGGAGGAATGCAGACCAACTCCCCTGGGTTTTCACTTCAGGTGGAAGCATTTCGCTACACTCGCATTAACATCTGCTAACCATGTGCATGTGACCAATAAAATGTGATTTGGTAAAGAAAAACACGATCCAGAAAATATCACAGTTACTTTTGATCTTAAATAGCCAACCGGATTGTTCTTTAAATAGGATGTTGAACATATTTGTCAGTCCCATTCAAGGTTTTTTTTTATGATCAAAATACTAGAGTTTTCTTTTCATACGATCATTCTGCTTTGCCAGTGATTTCTTTGGTTATGATTTTACAATTGCCTTCTAAAAACAGATAGTGTATTGTGGAAAGGAACATATTTTCTCAGTCAAATAAATATCTCATAAAGCTACATGCTCAAACTAAACAATATATGATGGCTCTATACCAAATACTGTATACATCTTACTTTTTAATAAAAGAAAAGTAACCGATTTTATTGGAACAAAAAAACAAAGTGTAGGTATAGCCATAAATAACTGATAGAATGCTTATATATATATATATCTCATATTATAAGGCTCTGAGGGTTAAAGGATAAATGAGAATGGTGAGTGTTACCAGGATGAAGCTTCCAGGCTGGCTGGATTTGTGCTTACGTGCTTGTAAGAGTGGTTTTATGTGTAGATGTGTGACGTTTCTCTGGGTGTTTGTATACATCTCTGTCTTGCCTTCTTGATCTATGTCTCTCGGCTTATGGGTATACGTCAAAAGCAGGGCCTGAGGAACCTACCCCCCTGACTGATACTCCTGTCTGTACGTCAGTAAACTCTGTCTCTCTCTTTATCTCTCTGTCTATTGGCATGGGAAACATATGTTTACATTGCCAAAGCAATTAACAAAGGTGAAATAAACAAATCAGAAGTTAACAGTAAACATTACACTCACAAAAGTTTCAAAAGGATAAACACATTTCAAATGTTATAATATAAACGTTAGTAACTTGCAAATAGTCTCCCACTCGCTGTCTCTCTCTCTCTTTCTTTCTATCTCTCTCTCTCTCCTCAGGCACGTTGATCTATGGCTAATCTTGGCTTTAATTTATTTTTCATTATTTTCATTCATCCAGTGGTGAATAGCTGGAGACGGAGTCATCAAAGGCAATTGCTATATATTGTCTTTAATGAGATCGAAGACGCTTTAAGCTAGTGTCAAGCAAACACCGGCAAAAACGGATAAGCTCCGCACTGTCGCCCAGAGCACAGTCGCCCAGAGCACAGTCGCCCAGAGCACAGTCGCCCAGAGCACAGTCGCCCAGAGCACCGGCCTGGACATCAATGGCGACAAAACCAAGCTGATGAAAGTCAACACATCAAAAATAACCCCAATCCTCCTGAAGGAGCAAGCCATAGAATATCAAATGACATACCTAGCCACTTTTATGTCTTTTTTATTTAACCTTTATTTAACTAGGCAAGTCAGTTAAGAACAAATTCTTATTTACAATGACGGCCTACCACGGCCAAACCCGGACGGTTTGTGCGCCGCCCTATGGGACTCCCAATCAGAACCAGGGTCTATAGTGATGCCTCTAGCACTGAGATGCAGTGCCTTAGACCGCTGCGCCACTCGGGGACATAAGAACAAGAAGAGGGAAGGCCTTCACCAGGATGAGAAAGGCAATCGCTGGTTGGGGTAAGTTCCTCAAAGACAAGTAAAATCGCAAAAAAAATGCCTGGACACTGTTAATGCATTCCATTTACATCTAAAATACAGATTTGGTTGTAAAAAAGTAAACTTCTCCTTTAAGAAGATCCTCCTGTTATGGCCTGAGGCAAAGAAAGCAGCCCACTACCGACAACGTTAGAAAATGTTAGTGCAGGCCCCTCTGTTCCTCCAGGAATTAAAAAGATGAATTAAGTAAGCAAGCAAGCAAACGATCACAACACACACACGCATACACACACACACAGATCTTGGCGTGTTGATCGCTGAATTACGCCTGGCTCTCCATGCTAGGAGAAGGAAAACTATTTGACAGCAGCAATTCCAAGGTTAGCACTAAGTAAATAAGGATTTTTTTTCTCTGAAGGGCAATGACACATTTCTTTGACTAGAAGATAGGTCTAAAAATTAGAATGAAAGAGTGGAGGAGTGGAGATGAGACACAAACTGTGGAATAGTATCACACTCGTGGGAATTGGCCTATTACGATAGGGCTACATTGAAATGTTTCTTACAGACAAAATATGAAAAGCATATGCATAACCATGGTAGCAATTGAAAGGGAAAAGTTTGGAGATTATGGGGAAATTATTAGACCAAAGTTGAGGACACAACAGTTCACCTGACACAAGACTGAATGCAAACATCACACTGCTGATTTGATGTGCATTTTACATTTACTGTACTTATCGCCGCATTTGTTGATAACGAAACACGAAACATGAAAATACTCTGGATACACTCATTAACACGATAAGAATATTCCTGGAAAATGTGGGGTAGGTGCAACATAAGACAAGAAAGTGACAGTTGGAGTGAGAGGACTAACTTGTGTGGCCACACACCTCTCCAAAGTGTGCACAGTTCCTAAGTCATTTCAATGCACTTTTATGACTCAAAGAAGAGTCTTCAACTATAAGGGGCTTTTTTGAGCTCTCCTAGCTGTGCCGTTGAGGAACTAGAGTAAGCACACTTGTAGTTGTTTTGTTTGCAACACAACCCGGCAATCACACAGCTATTGTTGTTGTTTACACAACCCAAAAACGGCCCATCATAAATCGCAATCTGGGTGAGGTGGGAATCATTTGAATGCTTGTTCTAAAGCCAACATGACTAGCTATGTTATAAAAGATGATATTACAGTGTTAGGCTTTCACAATGCAGTTCAGAGAAACAGATCGTAGGTTTGGTGAGCATAGAAAGGAGTCATGTGTGCATTCAGCTGCTTGTGCCGCGGAGAATCTTCTTTACAATAGACAAACATGGGCTCAGTCTGTACAGAACAACCCAGGGTTTGACTCCATGTCTTCTTGTAACTGTACATCAAATATAGTGATCATAAACGTTGACACTGTATATGACATGAGTTTATTGATATGGAAATGTGAAGTGCACGTTTGGACTCACGGGTGTTTGGCTTGCTTGTACGACATCAAAGCGGTAATTATTATAATCGTCAACGTCTCGTGTCTCAAAAATACATTGAGTCCTCTTAATCTACAGCGTGTCCCTCACCCAGACAACACAAAGTGGGCAAAAGTTGCCCAATTAGCGGGAGGGATGTGGGAAACTTCTTATCACGCGCGGTGCTCAAATTCAGAACGGCTGTCAGTCAAAACCTGTCAGCGCTGTGAAGCACAGAGCTGTGACGTCATGTATAGCATGTTACCGTACAGCCACCGTGTTCCAGTTTAAGTGTTTATCTGTGCTCAAATCTCCAATTGTAAACCTGTATACAGGTCCGAATGTAAAAAGCTACCAAAATCCTTGCAGATAATGAAGCATGGTCTTAGTTACTGTTTGAATAACTGAGCCCATCAAGGCCTTGTGTTTACTCTTTACCTGTGCAGTGAATTGACATTGGCAAACCACTAATGTTTTGAGTGGCTCATCCGCTATTCAAACTCGTGTTTACAGTATCATATTCAGAAGGAACATGAGGGTGTTTTTTAGGGCTGAAGGTTATGATGGAATATCACCGTGGTATTATGTGATGGAAAATCACCATGGTGTTATGTGATGGAATATCATTATGAACGTGAAGGTTGTAGGAAAGGAGAGCGCAAATTGCAGCACATTCGCTCTCCACACCTCTCTATCCCTCTCCCCCCCCCATCACTCCACCTCTCTCTCAACACCCCTCATTATGTCACTTCTGATTGGCTTGATTGCTTTTAAGAGGAGAGGTAAGGATGAACAGAGAAAGGGGGTAGAAGAGAGGAACTGAGAGAAGAGAGGGAATGGAGAGAAAATAAGGATAATCAATCCTTGAAGAGATGAACAGATAATATAATAGGGACTTCAATGATGGTGTTCGGTTTTCATTTTCTCATCATTTCCTTCAATCTCGCAATCCACCAATCCACTTGAGTACCCTCTCTTTCTCTCTCCCTCTCTCTTCATCCACCCCTTCTCTCCATCTCCTTCCTTCCTTCCCTCTCTATCTCGCTCTCTCTCATCCTCTCTCCATCTGCTCCTTTGTCTCTCTCATCAGTATTTTCATAATCTAATGCCTGTTTCTTTGCGTTCAAAGCGCCGCTGGTATAGACGTTTCCGGGCCGTTTGAAGATTCGCCCTTGTCATTACTGTAGGATCTGCATCTTTTTAAAGCAGCGGTTCTCTCATTCTCTCCTTCTTTCTCTCTCTCATGCTCTCTCTCTCTCTGCATGTAAAGCTGTGTTTGAAGCTTCCCTTCAGACATCTTTCTCTGATGTGATAGGAAGGCTCCTCTCTCGTTTAAAGGTGACTCCTTCGCCACACACCAAAGACTGGATCTGCCTCCCAAATGGCACCCTATTCCCTTTGTGGTGCACTACTTTTGACCAGAGCCCAATGGGCCCTAATCAAAAGCAGTGCACTATAAAAACTGAATAAGTTTCCATTTGGGACACAGCCTGACCCTCATAACCTCTCAACCACCGTGCACCAATCCCACCTGGATTGTTTTCAACACTGTTTCCTAAGAGAATGTATTTCTGTGTAATGTGTGTTTTGAGAAGGTGCATAGGGAGAGGTGCACATATTATAAAACACTTTTAATTAGACAAACAAAAATGTAAGCTAAAAGAAGTGGGTGAGATTGTCACCTCCCTTGTTGCGTTTTGAAAGCTGTCATTTGTGTTGGACTAAGAAACAGCACAATAAATGTAACGCCATCATAAAGAGGCTTCCTCTCTGTCTACTGGAGACGTTTATAGTGCAAATCATTTCACACTGCTCCTCTCTCTCTCTGTCTCTCTGCATTCTACAAACATATTATTTCTCTGTCCCTCTTTCCCTCTCTCGCTCTTTCCCTTACTTCTCTGCATTTTATTATTATCATTATTACCCCCCCCCCCCCCCCCCCGCCCTCAGCTCCCAAGAGAGCTGGCAGTTTAATAGTAAGCACCAATTATACTCTCTCCAAGGTTACAGGGCCAACATGGTACTCTTATAAACACCACTAACAAACACACACACACATTCCAATACACACCACACATACACACAAATGGTTGAACTGCCCATTGAAGGCCAAAGCTTTCTCTAGAGAAACTGGATCTTGTTTTACTGAGCTCTTAAAGCACTTGTTTAGGAAATTCCCCAAACACTTACTCCAGATTAGATCTCTCTCACACACACACACACACACACACACACACACACACACACACACACACACACACACACACACACACACACACACACACACACACACACACACACACACACACACACACACACACACACACACACACACACACAGGTCATGGGCTCTAGATGACTGGTCTGTTGGAGTGAAGCCGAATCCCAATGTTCACTCTGTATTCTCTTAGACTGCTGTAAACAAAAGTGTTCAATACCTTCAGTTCAGCCCCAGGTTTAGAGCTTGAGGGGAAAAGAGAGGTTCTCTGGAGTGTGAGAGGAGATAATTGGTCTAGTTGTTGTGAATCACAGGGCAGGTGGTCTGTTGGCAACCCCTGGTTAAGAAACACACTTGTTGTGGCCCTCAGCTCACAGTCGGGCCAACAGATACAGCCAGTGAACAAAGCCTTGTTTTGGGGAACTAGTTATTCTCAAGCATGAAAATGGGCAATACTGTCCCCTTCACAGTGTTATGTTTACACGCTGTATGGTTGGCCAAATGATCACTGTAGCAGAGTTCATTTCCAGCCTGAACTGTGTTAAAACATCACAAGCCACTGCCTGAGGGGGAGGAGATAAAGAAGCAATGTACCATCCATCCTTCTCTTCCTCAGCCCATCCATTTACCCATCCATCCCTCTCTTCCTCAGCCCATCCATTTACCCATCCATCCCTCTCTTCCTCAGTCCATCCATTTACCCATCCATCCCTCTCTTCCTCAGTCCATCCATTTACCCATCCATCCCTCTCTTCCTCAGTCCATCCATTTACCCATCCATCCCTCTCTTCCTCAGTCCATCCATTTACCCATCCATCCCTCTCTTCCTCAGCCCATCCATTTACCCATCCATCCCTCTCTTCCTCAGCCCATCCATTTACCCATCCATCCCTCTCTTCCTCAGTCCATCCATTTACCCATCCATCCCTCTCTTCCTCAGTCCATCCATTTACCCATCCATCCCTCTCTTCCTCAGTCCATCCATTTACCCATCCATCCCTCTCTTTCTCAGTCCATCCATTTACCCATCCATCCCTCTCTTCCTCAGTCCATCCATTTACCCATCCATCCCTCTCTTCCTCAGCCTATCCACCCAGTCATCCATTCATGACTTCCTAAATCCATCTGTCCAGTCATCCATTCTTTACCTCCTACATCCATCAATCCATTCCTTGACCATCCATCCATTAATTCCTAGGAATCCTAGCTCTCTCAACCCTCTCTAGGCCCAATATGATGCAGTTCATGACATTAGCAAGACATCATTAACCCTTTAACCATATTCTCAACCGGCTGGTAGAGCATGTTTTGACAATCCATTTAGAAGTGGATATGAAAAAATCTTTACTTGAACTTGATTGGTCAACTCCCCTGGCCCTCCTGCATAAAACAAGATCATTTGTATCCTTTTGGGTTGCTGCAGTTCAGTGTTGTGGCACTCTAACTTTGCCCACTCAGAGGGCTGTAAAAAACTTAAAATCAGTCACCATAGATATGGGATAAAAGGCAAGAATTTAGTTGGTGAGGGATTAATATTGCACCATTCCTGTTAGTAGACACCTTGAAGAGTAGTACTATGTAAATAAATAGTTCAAATATAAAAAGGCTTAAAAGCAAGAATTTTGAAAAAATATGTTCAATCAGGTGGTTGATACGTCAATAAATAGTACGGTACACACATTTCATGACTCATGGGGTCAATTAATCCATATTCAGACTTAAAGTCACCTATAAAATAATGTCTACATTAGTAATAAAAAACTGCACTTTGTCTCAAAATGTAGTCTGAACATGTGGGAAACATAGTGGGCAAACCTGGATCATTTGAAATGTAAGAAAACCATATTGAGGGACACCACCTGAAAATGCACACTATTCAATGTAATTGAATATTAATGTTTGGACATACAAAATTAGAATCATTTGTAAAAAAAATAAAAACAAACAACCATCAGTCCATTTTACAATGCTTACCTACTAGGGATGTAACAATTTACCAATAAGCACCAGTCCCCGATTCCAATTTTTAAAATACAAGTGCATCGGTCTGCGGACCCCAAACCCACCCAAACGTAGCATGCATCTGTCAGAAAATCACTTCAAATGTTACAAATCACCGGTTCACTCAAATGTTTTGCTCATATTACATTATTTCTACCTTTGGAAAAGACCTCTCATCTTTTGTCACAACTGATGTGTCCTCTCCTTCACTGTCGAACTGCATGTAACTGTGTTGACAGTCATTGATCTACAAGTCATTTTGCATGCCGAACAACCCCAGGCCATATCAATAGCCTAGTCAAACTGTGCACTTTGCCCAGCTTTGCCTGCTGACCAATGCAAGGGCCTGTTCCTGATCTCGCACATCTGCGAGGCAACTTCATCATTCAAATTCTAAAATTGCTTGTGCGATATTAGGCTTTATTAGTTGAGTGACAACCTATGTAATTTGCTAGGTTATTATTATCTATGCGCTATTGAAAAATGTGTTTTACCGGAATAAAAGTAAGGTACTGGAGACACAACTCATCTGACTCTACCTGCTGAACGGGGCTTACTATAGATTTTATTTAGAAAGTTCAGGTTCACCATCAGCAATAGTTTGGTAGTTTTGCTCTAAACAATAAGTGTATATGGTCATTTTTAGATATCCAGGGTAAAGTTGATAATTTTATAATGAGGACATAAATCACTTCTGTTTTATTTCTTCACCTTTATTTAACCAGGTAGGCAAGTTGAGAACAAGTTCTCATTTGCAACTGCGACCTGGCCAAGATAAAGCATAGCAATTTGACACATACAACAACACAGAGTTACACATGGAATAAACAAAACATACAGTCAATAATACAGTACAAAAATAAATCTATATACAATGTGAGCAAGTGAGGTGAGATAAGGGAGGTGAAGGCAACAAAAAGGCCATGGTGGCGAGGTAAATACAATATAGCAAGTAAAACACTGGAATGGTAGATTTGCAGTGGAAGAATGTGCAAAGTAGAAACAGAAATAATGGGGTGCAAAGGAGCAAAATAAATAAATAAATACAGTAGGGGAAGAGGTAGTTGTTTGGGCTAAATTATAGATGGGCTATGTACAGGTGCAGTAATCTGTGAGCTGCTCTGACAGCTGGTGCTTAAAGCTAGTGAGGGAGATAAGTGGAGTGTGAGGCGCACTGCATGTCCGAAGCGAGAGGAGAAGATCACTCTGTAAAAAACGTCCAAACAGTCAAAACCTTTTGCTTTTGAGATCAGTTCTACAGTTCCACAGTTCTGCAATATACTGTATATACAGTATACATGCGTTAGCCGTGTCATAGCTCATTTGTAAATATTGATACATTATTAACTCAAACACTTCATCTGCCATCACCCACTAATGACAAGTTCATTAGTGGGTGAGGGTGATTTCAGAACCCCAAAAAAACAGGCTACATTTTCCCCCTAATCTGATAGTGGTAGTGGGGTGCTAGATGCCTAGTCTCCCTCTCATCCCTACACCCCAGTTCTCCTTTAAAATGTATATCATTTTTTTTGAACTTCTCTAAAATCTTTTTCTTCTCAATTGAGCCCTTTCTTTTTGGGTTATCATTGGATTTCATCACCACTACTGGAGAGGCTGTTTCATTGGATCAGACCCACTGAGGAGCTACACTGCCCTCCTTTGGTCTGACTAAGAACTACACTTGTTTGTGTGTCTGTATGTGCAGGCCCGTACGCGTGCGTTGATGTGTCTGTGTTCGCCTCCGAACCAAAGTTGTTGGAGTTCTGCTCTTTCCCTGCCAGCACTGAAGCACTGCGAAAAGGTAATGACAGTACCACATTCTGTACATGCAGTAACTTTATTCCCATGAGCCTTTGGGCTTGACAAGTAATTCTCCCATGGGCCCCATGTGTTTATGTGATGACATTAGCAGACTGATGGCTGTATTCTCTGTCCCTCTGTCTTTCTCCATCTCTCTCTACACCCCTCCACCTCTCTTGCTCCATATCCTATACATCCCTCTCTCTTCCCTAGTGGTTAGAGGGTTGGGCCAGTAACCGCAAGGTTGCTGGATCGAATCCCCGAGCTGACAAGGTAAAAATCTGCCGTTCTAACCCTGAGCAAGGCAGTTAACCCACTGTTCCCCAGGTGCCAGAGACATCTATATTGATTATGGCAGCCCCCCGCACCTCTCTGATTCAGATGGCTTGGGTTAAATGCGGAAGACACATTTCAGTTGAAGGCATTCAGTTGTACAACTGACTAGGTATCCCCCTTTCCCCATCCTCCCTCCCCTCTCTGTCTCTTCATCTCTTTCTACCTCTACCTTCCTCCCCTTCCTTCATGGACACGGTTGGCTCAGGTGACCTTGAAGATGGGAAATTGCGCTGAAACCGGAGAATGAAAAAAGTATCTTCCTTTTTCCCACCCAGATTTCTGCTGACAGTTCACCTGTGGAGTCTAGAAGGGAAATACAGTGTCACAGTAAAGCAGAAACAGAAAGAAAGAAAGAAAGAAAGAAAGAAAGAGAGAGAGAGAGAGAGAGAGAGAGAGAGAGAGAGAGAGAGAGAGAGAGAGGGAGAGAGGGAGGGAGGGAGGGAGGGAGGGAGGGAGGGAGGGAGGGAGGGAGGGAGGGAGGGAGGGAGGGAGGGAGGGAGGGAGGGAGGGAGGGAGGGAGGGAGGGAGGGAAAGAGAAAGGTCTTTGATGTTGCTGTGCCTCTGAAGTGGTCTACCTCCAGGTGACTTTAGCAGAGAAATCCAAGACTGGCAATATTATTTTCACAAACAGAGACAGAGAAGCGCTCACACACACACACACACACACACACACACACACACACACACACACACACACACACACACACACACAGACGTACACACACACAGACGTACACACACACACAGAGATAGACGTACACACACACACACACACACACACACACACACACACACACACACACACACACACACACACACACACACACACACACACACCAGATAGACGAACACACACACACGACAAGATACAAACACACACGACCAGATACAAACACAGACGCATGCATACACCCATAAACATGCATGTACAAGCTTTGTGTCACTGTTATTGGTGGCAGACTCTAAAGATCAAATCCACACTTAGGAAAACAGCGTCACTGTTCGCCCCCGGCGCCTTTCTTATTAGGTCTGTTTGTTGAAAGCATGGCACAACTTTAGAAACCGTTCATACATATTATGTGTTCTTTTTTAGCTGCCACCAAAACCGCAAAAGCTACCAACACCAAAACAACTTTAGAACGTGCCGGCTGACTGTTTCGGGTTGCTTGAGAAAACCTTTTTGATACTACTAATACTTTTCACACTACAACTACATTTGCATAAATCCCAATGCATTTCAATGGCCATAGACTTTGAACGGGAAAAAGTCTGGTTGTAACTAGTCTTAAACCGTTCAAACTTTAAAACGTGCAGACCGGTCTGGAATAGGTATCTTGTATAAAGCTTTTTGATACTATTTATACTTTTTGAACTATAACTGTATTAAATTAGCATAAAAGCTCCATAGATTTGAATGGGAAGATTTTACATTCGCCACTACAAACACCACTAACGTTGAAATGTGCAGACTGACTTTGATCATCTTTATACGTTTGGAACTATAACCATTCTACAGTTGCATAAAAGCTCCATAGATTAGCATTTCAGATGTGCAGACTGCCTCAATTTAGATTTCTTTAATAAAGCTTTATGCTACCATTTACCACAGTCACTACTAATACCCCTACTATTGCAGTAACTACCACAAGTACTCCTACTACCATCCCTACTGCCACTGCCACCACTACTACCACTACCATTACTGTAGCCCACTACAAACCCCACTATAATAACGCCACACTTACAAACCACATAGGTCACTATAACTAACACACAGCCTATGAAAACCATATTGCTACCATCACTACTAGTACCATCACTACTACTACCATTAATACTGCTGTCACTACCACTACTACTACCATCACTACTAGTACCATCACTACTACTACCATTATTACTGCTGTCACTACCACTACCATCACTACTAGTACCATTATTACTGCTGTCACTACCACTACTACTACCATCACTACTGCTGTCACTACCACTACTACTACCATCACTACTAGTACCATTATTACTGCTGTCACTACCACTACTACTACCATCACTACTAGTACCATTATTACTGCTGTCACTACCACTACTACTACCATTTCACAACCATAAATACTTCACCACTAGCAAGCACACCACATTTTCTTCAGAAAAGTTCATTTTCAAGTTGTTTTTGTTTTGTTGATGAAACAAAAAAGAAACTGAGTAGAGGAGAGTCCAGCAGCTTGGTATGACGCTTGGTATGTGCGATGATGTCACAGGGGGAAAAACTGTGTTTGTTTACAATAACCTCTTTGTTGTTCTAATTATCCCAAACGGACCTCGCTGTTCCACCAATGAAGGATCCAAGCTTTAAAGGGTGCATACACATGCCTGTGTGTGTGTGTGTGTGTGTGTGTGTGTGTGTGTGTGTGTGTGTGTGTGTGTGTGTGTGTGTGTGTGTGTGTGTGTGTGTGTGTGTGTGTGTGTGTGTGTGTGTGTCTGTGTGTCTGTGTGTCTGTGTGTCTGTGTGTGTGTGTGTGTGTATGTGTGTGTTTGTAGAGTATGTCATTAGAGTGCCTTGTGTGAATGGTGGAATGGCAGTACCATATGTTCCTGACACCCACAGTCTTGTTCAGACTGGGCCACCTGCGGTGTGGTACACAGATATATGAAATAGGATTATTATTAGACACATCACATTCTGTTTTCAACTCATATCTGGGCATTATCCCCCACGCTGACAGGACTGCTCATTACACACAAATCCATACTGTTACTGACTGACAGGGGAACCAACCAGGGGCGCATTCAAAATGGCTGAACATTCTGGAAAGAGATGGAGATGTAAATAAGAGGAACATAACAGCCAGCCGTGATGGATTTGCATACAGTGACTCTCCCACATCACCTCTTCATGGGTCAAACACCCACTCACACAAACAACCAGGCTGTGGTGTTGTGCTCCAGTGGGGACACACACGGCGGGCAGAGATCGTTTTGCGTGGCGTTGACTGGCGGATCAGGTCTTCACGGGTCAGGCTTCCAGAATGTTCTAGTGTGCAGCTGAGCTCAAAGATCAACCACACCAGCATTCGTTTCCCCCGACAACCGAGAGCCGCTGAACTGCACCGACCTAATGAACCTCTGACCGCCACTACACACACACACACACAAACTGACACACACAACATTATGCAAACAGAAACACACTAACACAAACACGCAACATACACAAACAGAAGCACTCACACTCTGAAACACACTCAAACAAACAAACTCCTCAGCTTCGTTACTCTTCCGTCGTTCTTGGGACCTGTACGGACGTCAAACTTCAATTTCAAACTAGAGTGATCTCCCTGCTCTTCCATTCTGTCATTTTGCATTGATGGTAACTGCTCCCAGGCTCTCTCTCTGGCTCTCTCTCTGGCTCTCTCTCTGGCTCTCTCTCTGTCTGTCTGTCTGTCTGTCTGTCTGTCTGTCTGTCTGTCTGTCTGTCTGTCTGTCTGTCTGTGTGGGTGTCTGTCTGTGTGGGTGTATGTGGGCACGTTCGTGTGTCAGTGCTTGTGTTAAGAGTTAATTGCTCTTGGCTTTCTCTGCCATGCAAATTGAATTCAGCGACATCTCTCTATTGCCCCTGCACTCAACACCCTGTTAACCCCTAACTTCCGGTTGGAACGGTGACCTGAAGCCTTGATCATTTCTGACCTTCGGTTAATGAGGAATCCAACACACACACACACACACACACACACACACACACACACACACACACACACACACACACACACACACACACACACACACACACACACACACACACACACGCACGTCAGAGAAGTTTGACTCATTGAGCCGCAGGTTAAGCAGCAATCTGTTGGAGATAAATGGAGAAATACAATGCAATACAGTATGATTTGGTTGTTGTATTGTTTACAGCTGAGGCCAGTCATCATCTATAAAGAATGCTTAGAGACGGGGACCCATTCCCTGATGACACAATCGAACACTACACATCACTACACATCACCACAGACTACACATCACTACAGACTACACAGTACACACATGTGCTTTTGATTAGCTGATAGGTATTCCCTTGCTGTTAATCAGACAGCAATCCATCCAAAAATTATAATGCATGGCTTTACTGTAAATTCACAACATGTTATCCAATGGATGTGCACACACACACACACACACTAAGGACAACACACACAGACAGACACACACACACACACACACACACCACAGCACACACACACACACACACACACACCACAGCACACACACACACCACAGCACACACACACACCACAGCACACACACACACACACACACCTTCCTTGCATTTATATAAGGAGTGAATGTGAGACCCGCGTCTCAGTGTGTTGAATCAGTTGCAGCTACAGTGTTTTTGAAAGGCCTGCGGCTCTTCTTCTGTGGTTCTGTTGTGTTGTAATGTAACTAACTGAGCAGCGAGGCACCCTGCGCTCACACACCATACTCTGAAGAGTCACAGGGACCTCTAGAGGCAAAGCAGGCAGAAAGTTCGTCCCCTCCATTCACTGCAAAGCAATGGAACCTGGCTGGAATGGCATTAATGACAAAGGACCAGTGACGACAACAACAACAACAGTTTGGTTCGATGTCCAAATCTGTACACCGTGTGTGTTCCTCCTCTCCAGTCATCATTAAGATCTGAGAGAAGACAAGAGTGATGGTATCAAACCAGGGAATTGGGTTTGGTGGGGGGGGTGAAAATACTTTTTTAATAGAATGTGTGGCGCAATAGCGGGTTGTGGAGTGTTGTGTGACAGGAGGTTAGCAGTGTGATCTCCACTGATCCAGGGATCTAGGAGGTGATATGGAGCTGTGGGATATTAAATGTCTATCTCTTATCGAGAGAGACACACACAGCCCTGTGTTACCCTGACATTATGCTATAGCCCCCTACGCTACCTGTATAGCTAACACTGTCCGGCTTTATTTAATCAAAATTAGATAACCTCTCCTCATGGAGTGTTTTTAGCATTCTTTTGAATTACACCCCCTATCGGAAAGGAGGGAATAGTTTATTTTCGAAGTTCGTCTCACGTCATTTCTCTCAGCTCAGAGTTTTACTGTGGACTGGTGATTGAACCTGCCGCATATGGACAGACTAGGGCTTGGATTCAATCAGATCACCTGTTAACCGGCGATAGCCGACACCCGCATAGCTGATGTTGTGGCGTGTCAGAGCTGGAACTGCGTTGGAGCTGTCAAATCGGTGAGCAGCTGCTCTTGATCATTGTCATGAAGCCACACCCACCCCACATGTTAGAAGTTCAGAATGAGAAAGTGTAGGCTATATAGAAATAATGACGATCATTTTGAAAATCATTCAACTAAATAATGTGGATTTCTATCAGCTTAATGGAGGTGTAGATCACACCTGACGTTCCAGTGTCTGAACTTGTAAACAAGGCTGTATGGGATTTCCCTTAATGTGACTCCGTGCAGCCAATGGCAATGTCCGCTTTAGGTATAATGTCGTGAGCCGTTTGTGGATCTGACAGTCCTAGTTCCACCTCTGACACCAACAAAACAACAGCTATGTGGATGTCAGCTATAGCAGATCTGATTTGATTGGGCCCTAGTCCTTCAGCCAGATATCCATTGCTGAACAATGCCTCGCTCTCACCTCAATTAAATTCAGTTCAATTCAATACAACTTTATTAATCTACTCATGGGCAACCAACAGAGCAGGCATACACTGTTTCCCCACAAAATGACTGTCGTTTAATGCAGGTGAGGCAGACTCCCATAGAGTTAATGCCAACACAACGGAGTCCATAAAAGCCTGAAAGTGGTGTCTCCGTTTGGGCTGTGGAAGCCAATTGCCGCCAGCGCCATCTAGCCAACCTGTTACAGTGGACTCCACTTTGAAACAATTAAGCCTGTGATGTCTTAGTTCTTTTTGGCTCTGATAAGCCTGTGAGAACAGGGGACACTTTGGCTCTGTGAAGCCTACGTGGAGTTGGTCCATGTTGGCTCTGCAGAGCCTAAAAGCAGGGCTCCACGTTGCCCCTGATCATCATGGTGGCAGCGAACCATCCTTGGGGAGAGGAGAGGTAGTTACAGCCTCATAATGGTCCCCTTTTGTCTCATATTACCTCCTCCACTCTGGGCATTGTCCCCCTTTATCACATGTAATTGAATCACGACGGAGTCAGAGAGCCTCTCCAAAAAACATAGAGCAGAGAGCCACACTAGGAGGAAAGACAGACAGCAGGGGATGTGTCTTTATATATAACAATCAGCAACACTAGTGATTAATAAAAAGGGCCAAGCCAACATGGCACACAATTCCCTTTATAGTGCACAACATTTGACCAGGGCCCATAGGGTAGTAGTGTACTATATAGGGCATACTAAGGTTCCATTTCAGATGCAGCCTCAGTGAAGAGGAAGTGGATTGATTTGGAGGTGATGATTCTGTCCTCTCAGGTTGTAATGAGACAGTTCAAATTGTATGCCTCCGCCTCAACAGGACGATTACAGAGATTAAACAGGACCCGAGGGATTACCTAACTGGGGCGGACAATGGGGACGTGTATCACGTCATTGCAGAAAAGGTCACGAGGAAACAGGCTCAACTGGTCTACCGGGAGGACACGATCTATCGCTCTGGGCAGATTTATCTTGTCTGATCTGTCATGTTTAATCCTCTATCAGGTCTAGTGAAGTGACTAAGGGACCGAGGAGAAACTGTTAAACACAAACCAGTGAGCAGCAGTGAATGGATGAATAAAGTAGATCACAATTGCACTCAATTCCCCTCCGGTTCCTGAAACATGACGGCAGGCGGTAGTGATACGCGGATCCTCTGTTTGTTCACCCGCACCTGCTAATAACCCATCCACAACCACCCGACTGTATGTGATAAAGTGAAACTCTGAGGACCGCACCCGACCCTAACTTGCAAATAGCTTTGATAAACCCAGAATAATGTTATAAATCGATGAATGCTTCAATCTAGTTGGCATCGATAAAGTTATCTTTCATCTCTGCTTCTCTCCTGCAGCAGACGTTTAGGCACCGGGGAGAAAATGCAATATTTGTGGCATTTTTTAAAGCAACATTTACAAATTATATCAGTTTAACCAAATTAAAAGCAGTGAAAATATGCATTCACATAAAATATGGCTGCATATTTTATGTGGTTGAAATACTATCAGATTTTATGATACTGATAAAGATAGCACCTCTACAGGCAGATCCTAACCACGCATTCATTCTCTCAAGATGCTGAAAGAAAGAAATCATATTTCTCCACTCCTGTTTCCAAGTCAAAATGTACATTTAGTTGATCTTTTTACTGCAAGAAATACTTAAATTCTGCAGGAGTTAATATTATATTAGACTATGTGGGAGGTTATAGACCTACAGTCAGTGTCCAGATTTCAGTTATTATTTAACTCATCTGTACAGTAGGCTACAGTTCCTTTGATGTGCCATATTTGAAGTCCCTGTCTTGTGTCTCTCAAATTTGTATAGCGCCTCCCAATAATCACACATAACACTGCTGTCCTCTTTTACCACTTCACTAAATCTTTCCCAAACATTAGTGTTCTGAACATCCTTTCTCTGTATTTTCAACTCTCCATTTTGCAGCTTTTATTGAATTTAACTCCAACATTGTCCTTTTTGCCTCTGTGGGTCGACCTTAACTTTTTATGCCCAAGTTCCCAAAAGCATTTGCCGTTTTGCCGTGCATTTGGCACGCGTACAGTTAGATTACACACTAATGGCAGATAAAAAAAATAAGGAAAGAATAATGAATACACAAGAATGATACATTCCCAGATTTTGTATGTGTTGTTTAATCTTCATTCAACCCACCTGCCAACCACCGCCCTTCATCCACACAATATTTCATGACCGTAAACCCACCCGCCCGCCCCGCAGATATAACCGCGGGGACTGCAGGTTATGAGTCAGCCCACGCATCACAAGCGGGCGCAACCTAACCTTGAACACGCTCTTATAAACACATTTCATAGGATAACACCCTACTCAGCTATGGAAGAAGACGAACACTCTCAGCAGTGTAACTCACTATTCAATAAAGCTAATTGATAGACCACCCATAGAGCATAATAACCATAACATGTACCACCCGTCATATGGTGCACACCGGCCATAAAACACCGAGCTCCTTCCTGTCGCAGCCCGCGGCTGACGAGGCAGTGTGATTGGCTTGTCTGCTTTTATCTGGCTAATGAAGAGAGGAGCGGAGAAGACGAACAATGTCCAGTTAATCTGGGAGACATTTTAAGGGGCTGAAGTTAAGGCACTATTGCATTATAAATCACCTTAATAAAGAAGAGAAAGGAGATGATGGTCCCTCTTGTGTTGAAGAGTGGGGCATCGTTTCACCACGGCTAGTGTGTGTGTGTGTGTGTGTGTGTGTGTGTGTGTGTGTGTGTGTGTGTGTGTGTGTGTGTGTGCAGCATGTATTAGTTTCTGCATATTACTCATATTATTGCATAGAAATGGCTGTAAGTAGTAGATCGTCAGTAGTAGATTATTCAGTACTGCTATATTACTCCTATATTACTCCTATATTACTCCTATATTACAAGTCCTTGGAAACTAGAAACATAATGTTTTAATGCATGTCCCTGGGAGACAGATTGTCTTGAAAGTCCCTTTCAGTTTGAAAGGGACAAATAAAGAAAGTAATTTTCTCTGAAATGGCTCTTGGACGTAGAGCGGGGTAGAGAGATTGCCCTGGGCTCTGGCCCACTTCCTGCTTTCAGAACAAAGCCAGAACAAACACAGCTCATTGAGAGAGTGAGAGCGAGAGCGAGAGAGAATGTTGCATACTAATACAGCCAAAACACCCAGAGTTATTTGGTCATCTGCATTCGTTCCTGACTTTTTAATATAAAAACTCAATTACGAAGGTCTTTACTTTTGTCTTATTTTTCATGGTGGCTGCTGTGGAGTTGAAATAAGAATGTGAGCTTGTGTATAATATATTGATGTCCTGCAATACCATGATAGCCTGAAGCAGATGTTTTATCACCATAAAGAGTGTTGGACAATAAACTATTCTTCTATTCTCCTTTTTCTTCCTCCTCTTCTCTCTCCCTCCCCCTCTTTCTGTATTAATAAAATGGAAATGAGATGTTTCTCAGGTGAGATTAAAATAGTTCAAACCCTGGTGTCCCGACCTCTTGGTTTATAACATATCCACATACACTTAGGAACACCTGCTCTTTCCATGACATAGACTGACCAGGTGAATCCAGGTGTAAAAGCTATTATCCCTTATTGATGTCACTTGTTAAATCCAATCAGTGTAAACGAAGGGGAGGAGACAGGTTAAAAAGGATTTTTAAGCCTTGAGACATTGATTGTGTATGTGTGCTGTTCAGAGGGTGAATGGGCAAGACAACATGGGAGCAACGTTATAGAAAGTTATTCCTAATGTTTGGTATACTCAGTGTATATGACATGTTATTAATAAAGGAAATGGATGAGAGGAGAGGAAGACGCAGGAGAGACAGAAGAGAGAAAGAATGAGAAAAATATAAATATCCAAGTCTAACTGTTCTCCCACTTGCTGTGTAAGGCAGAGAGAGGGAGAAACATTGAGATGTACTAGAATCCCTCTGTGCTCTTTGGCTAACAGAAAATGACATTTCATTAGCCTCTCCAGGTGATGTATAAGCACAGTGGCTCCTCGCTTTCTCACTGTGAGATGACATTAACTTATCAGCTCGGTTTCCTCTATTCTCTCCTCCTCTGCCTTCTCCCTCTCTTTCCCTTCTTCTCACCCCAACTCTTTCTATCCCTTAATTCCTCTCTCCCTCTCTATCCCTCACCCCCTCTCCCTCTGTTTCAGACTGGTGTTTATTAATAGATTTCTGCATGGTTGGAGACGGTTCATTACTGGGAGATTGAGCCGCTGTGTTATCCCAAACCCAGTGATAAACTCTTTTTAATTACACCGTATGAAAAATATTAAAAACTACCGAGCTGTGCCTAATTTTTTCCACCCCCTAGCTAGCCACAAACAACAGCCAGCGCATGCGCTCACATACACACACAGTCATTTTAGGTGACATGCTACCATCCCAAGTGTATTGACAAAAAGTTACACACTATCTCTGTTCTAGAACTCATCATACTCTGCCGAATTTCAAGGATACAAACCCTATCCATTTCTCTTCCCATAGAAAACAGGTAGTGAATTTATTAAGAAGGTGAAGAACAGTGTGGATGAAACACTTTGATCCTGGTATTGACCCAAAGCCACCCCTCTGTCATTCTCTGAATGAAGTGAAGATTGGTTCATTTAGACCTCTCCCACTAACGACCTCATTAGTCCATTTGGTGACTAAGCAATTAACTCCAGATATTGATTAATGTTTGACGTGAATAATGTTTCTCAATGGGATAGTACTGGTTAAATATTAAACCTATGGTAATGAGCAACTGATTGATTACATCAGCAGATTAATTAGCAAAGCACATGTACACGGCTCATTATCTGGTTAACAGACTGGTTCACCTGACAATCTTGTTTTGGACTGGGCTAATAAGATAGGCTAGGAGGCATTCTGGGTGGTACCTTACGACTCGGCATAACACAGCAGATGACTCATGGGCATGGCTTATCTATCTGTTGATAATGGTGAGGCAGTGACATGGATTTAATAACTGCAAGACTTTTATTTATTTTTTACCATGCTCCTATATTTGCCCAATGACTGTCAACTCACATATTCTCATTTCAATGGGCAGCGATGTTGATATAAATATATATATATAAAATTACAGTACAGGCTCAAGAATTTAAATGAAGATTGGGATATTCTTAATCTCTATAACCATTTCCCTTCAGTCTGCAGGTTTTTAATTACAGTGGGCCAATAGTAGAGTATCCTGAAGTAGACTCCGCTCAGAGGAACAAAAAGGGGTATGCATACGACAAAACTGAATAAGCAAAGATTCAATACACCATGCACACATGCACACGCACAGCCCTATTTAGAATGTGTAAGGACCTGGCCCTGCCCTGCACTCCGGCCGCTGATGTATTGATGCGTTTAATCAGTGTGCCATTTCTCCTCCGTAAGGAGTAATCATTTTTCCATTACACTACCTCCGAAGGATGTCCACTTGCATTTATTTGGCCTCTTGGTGTTGTGTTTCTGGGCCACAGCTTTCCTCTGACTAATGTTGTGTTTATTTCTTTGATGGATTAGAGGCCTAGCTTTTCTGTTAGGCCCCTGATGCTAAATGTCACCTTCCTCAATCACTGCCTCCCAAACACCCACCCCATCGTGCTAAATTCCATAAATCACACACACCAGAGCTAACTTTCTGCTCTGAGAATTGTGACATTGGAGGGAAACGAAATGAATTATTATTACAAAAGAAGCGAGACGGGGCAGAGGGAGGTGAAATCAAGCAAAACATAAATATTTTTCCTTGTTTTTTTTATTTATTTTGAATCAGAGTAATAATATAAATGCACTTCCTTTTCAGAAACAGCAACTGGAGTGGGGAAAAGTCAACTTTGACCCTCTCAACATGAAAGAGAGCGACTCTCCGTTTGGATCACAACGCTCCTTGCTGCACAGGATCAACAAAACTTTCCCAGGTCTGTTGTAATGCCATTATACGGATTATATAGGAGGATCAAAAACTTGGCAACAGAACAGTTCTTGACAACCAAACATTTACATAGATATGCTTGATTAAAAGGTTTGTTGTACCATCATTTTATGGTACAAATACATGTTATTTAGAGTTTAAGACAACTTGAATAGGTGCAGTAGAGAATTCACCATATACACTCAATGTGGTCCTCCTAAACCCACTATGTGGCGACACATCCACACCAAAAAAAATAGTTTGCAAAATAAATGCAAAAAACTTAACAGAAATGAAAAGGGAACATCCAGTTTCGTTTGACTTGACGACAGTCTTAATCACAGAAACCTTCCTTGACCCTCGACTTCTTCCTCCGTAATACGCATGCCCTCTTCAGGAGTGTAGTAATGATCAGACTTACCAAAGCCAAAGAGGCTTAAGGGTGGAGAGACAGGGTGGAGCAGGCAGGTATGATGCAGGTCCATGCTACCTTACTGGCGTGGTCTCATTCCATAGAGAGCTGAACACTCTCACTCTGGCCTTGGTGCTGCTGCTGGTCAAATTTCCTAGCTGTTAAAAAGGAATAAAGGAGACAGAATTATACCAATTTAAACAGTGGGATAGATTTAGATATTTGCAGAACAGTTGTGCAAGCTAGAGTTTATTAGTGAATGACACAGAGCTATTTGCTAAACCAGAAATATAGTTGACTCAAGTGATTAACAGATTTGAGGTCAGTTCTTCGTCATATTTACAATATGCATTTGACCACAGACTCTACCATATCCAAAGGTGGACAGTATTTCTGCTACATGTATTTTAAATATGTATTTCAAATACTTCTGAGTATTTTGTATTTTTACTGGGCTGAACTACACTCCAATGTATTTTGTAACAAGATACTTTCAAGAGCTGTAATTTGTATTTTCAAAATATGAAATACTTTTCTATATCATTTTTATAGCGGTTCGCCATTTTGTGGCCTCTTGGCATTGTTATCAGAAGTCTGATGGCACTATGGTGTGATAAGAGTGTCTGCTAAACTAACTAAATATAAATCTGTATGTAATAATGGACAATTGCACTTGCATGCAGAGTATTATTCTAATGAGCTCCGCCTCGAAACAAGGCTTTGTCTAGAAGGGATACAGCTTTGACTTTTCGTAGCAGGTTAGGAAAATTAACATAGCAGGTTAGTAGAATTCGATTAAGCTGTATCCCATCTATACATGACACCGAAACAGGGACAATAATAACACCCAGTGTGCTTTGCAGTTCCTTTTGTTATGATCATTTTCACTAGGGACGGGCAAAAATTACTAAATACCATAAAGATCAATGTATCAAAATAAACGACTAAATGTAAATTAAAATACATGTATTTTGTATTTTAAAAAATTCTAAAATACATTTAAAAGTAGCCGGCCTGAACAGCAACAACATTCTCAGTTACGATTACAGAAACGTTTTACTTCCTACTGTATGACTGTGATATGTTGTTGTTTATCTACCTTAGTTGAATGCACTGACTGTATACAGTGCATTCAGAAAGTATTCAGACTAGAGGTCGACCGATTAATCGAGAATGGCCGAGTAGTTAGGGGCGATTTCAAGTTTTCATAACAATCGGAAATCGGTATTTTTGGACACCGATTTGGCCAATTTTTTAAATTGTATTATTATTTTTTACACCTTTATTTAACGAGGCAAGTCAGTTAAGAACACGTTCTTATTTTCAATGACGGCCTAGGAACGGTGGGTTAACTGCCTTGTTCAGGGGCAGAACGACAGATTTTTACCTTGTCAGCTCGGGGATTCAATCTTGCAACCGTACAGATAACTAGTCCAACGCTCTAACCACCTGATTACATTGCACTCCACGAGGAGCCTGCCTGTTACGCGAATGCAGTAAGAAGCCATGGTAAGTTGCTAGCTAGCATTAAACTTATCTTATATAAAACAATCAATCAATCAATCATAATCACTAGTTAACTACACACTGTTGATGATATTACTAGTTTATCTAGCGTGTCCTGCGTTGCATATAATCGATGCGGTGCGCATTCGCGGAAAAAGGACTGTCGTTGCTCCAATGTGTACCTAACCATAAACATCAATGCCTTTCTTACATCTCTGGAGATACCTGAAAATAGCTGTGCAGCGATGCTCCCCATCCAACCTGACAAAGCTTGAGAGAAACTGCAGAGAAAAAAATGGGAGAAACTCCCCAAATACAGGTGTGCCAAGCTTGTAGCGTCATTCACAAGAAGACTGGAGGCTGTAATCCCTGCCAAAGGTGTTTCAACAAAGTACTGAGTAAAGTGTCTGAATACTTATGTAAATGTAATATTTCAGTTTATTTGTTATACATTTGCTAAAATTGATAAAAAACAATGTTTGTGGTGTCATTACGGGGTATTGTGTCTAGATTGATGAGGGAAAAAAACACGATTTAATCAATTTTAGAATAAAGCTGTAACGTAACAAAATATGAAAAAAGTCAAGGGGAATACTTCCCAAAAGCATTGTATGTGAAAATGAACATACCAAAATGAACTGGCCTTGTTTAGAGGTCATGTCTAGATGGGATACATTTGAGTGTCCGCTAAATTACCTAAATGTATGTTTCAAAATCAGAGATGGGCAATATTTCTGTTTCATGTATTTGAAATATGCATTTCAATTACTTCTGAGCATTCTGAGCATTATCTACACTAAGGTAGATAAACAACAACATGTAAAAGCAAGTAAAATGTTTCTGTTCATGCTGGTTACTTGCAAATGTATTTCTGCATTTTAAAATTCTAAATATTTAAATTGAATACATTTCAAAGTATATTGTTGTTTATTTTGATACATTGCTCTTTATGGTATTTAGTCATTTTTGCCCCTTCCTGATCATATCATAGGTGAGCACAAGGCCTAACATTGATGCATCATTCTGCAACAGAACTGAGACGGACAAACTCACCAAGGGAGTACATCTCCAGCTGCTGACGCAGTCTCACTTTCTGCAGACTGTCGTAGAAGTTGGGTTCGGTCGTGGCTCCAGCGGTAGGCGGCAGAGCGAATATCCTCATGATCTTCCTCTTATTTCTGATGGGGAGAATAGAGAACCACAGTATGAGTCATAATACCGATAAAACCTAGAGGTCAAACAAGGAAATGGTTCCAATCGTTTTTCCACCATTCATTTTCCCCCGTAGGGGATTATAGAAGCACTTAAAATAAGGTCTGTGTTTTGTGTAGGCTTAGCCTGGCGTGATGTTTTGATAACTGTGTAAATCTCTCTATATATTTGCATGTATTTACCCCACAAACATGAAATGTTAATTATCTGCTAATGTGGCTATCATAAAGAACTACAAATGCCATGATGATGTGAACGAGCCTGCTCAATCGAGGCAAAGGTAAGAATCTCTGGATTAATGATCAAATGTTAGCTAAATTTAGTAATGAATAAATTAGCTACAGTTCTTTAAATTGACAATTCTGTGAACTGTCTTCTGCAAGTTTTGGATTGACACAATACCTGTTAGCAAAGGATTTGCAAGGATTTGTAGTCTGCATGATGTTAATTAGCATTTTCGAATTTGAGAGTAGATAGAGCAGGATATATTGACAAAAGGCACCTTATCAGAGAGATTTACATGGTTTATCAAAATGTCACGTGGGTGTAAGCCTACACAAAACACAGCCCTTATTGTAAGTGTTTCAAAAATTCCCTATGGGAAAAATGAATGGTGGAAAAATGATTGGAACCATTTGCCTATTTGACCGCTAGTTTTTATGGGTATTATGACACCTCCAATGTTGGGCTCTATAGGGAAGGAGAGATTGAGACCAAACCGTATGCAATTCATGCATTAGCTTAATGGAAGCTTTTTAAAAGCAAAGCTTGTAAATATATGTTACTAGTAAGGCACACATTTAGTTGTTGATGATGCAAATATGTATCAACAGTCGGGCATTTGTTGGGATCTACAAAATGCAAAGGAACCTCTTACTTTCTAGCGTACATCAGCAGTCCGAAACTAACCAGGATGACGAGCAAATAGACATTGGTGGCCTCGTTCCACGCCTCGTGCACGGAGTAATCCAAAGATTCCTCGTTCTCCATCACCCCATGACCGCCCATTGCGATCAAACAATTGTGAGGCAGCTATTTTTCTAGTTTCATAAATGTCTAAAAATAAGATTCCATGCAACAAGCATTAGCGAACTGCGACTCCTACGATGTAAACAGAAAGGTGACGTAGTTTCCGGAGTCGTTCACAAATCCGCCTGCGCTGGCGAGGAGTGGGACTGCATTGGGTGGGATGAGTCAGAGGCGTGCCTAATGGCAGTGACATAAATACTAGACGATGATTGGATTTTCATCCTCACAAAAGACCTCCCCCGATAACCTTTTTCGAAAAGAGGAAGTAATTGCAGTTTGCTGTTACTTGACATGGCGCCTGGAAGTGTTTGGAGATTAATTCGTCACTGTAACCTTGTAAGTAGTCGACTTGCTCATTGTTCCTTTTTTACATTTGCATCTAGCCACGGCATAAACCACATGCTTTGTCCTTCTAGCTAAAATCACCTGTCTCTGCAATGGAGTTATTTTATTTTGTGTACATGCAGGCGTCCGTTCGGTATGTGGGGTGCGCGTTATGGCAGCAGAAAGCACCTGTTGCCGTGGGGGCCGCGGCGACCAGTAGACAGTTCTCCAGCGATCCTCCCCCGGAGAACATAAGCCGATACCCGATTCCAAACAAGAAAGACCTGCCATTCGACATGGTGGAACTAATGGAGGAGGTGGAGACAAAGGTAGGATACGGAGTATTTTCGCAGTCTCTAACTTCGAATGTTCCTGCTATGAAACAACACTACTGTGGGGGGAAATGGATATCTATATACATGGTAATATCAGTGTGTTCTGCTCTTTGACAGGGAGGATTCCTTCCCAATGTCTTCAAGGTCCTGGCACATCGTCCAGCAGAGTTCCGTGCTTTCTTTTCCTATTACAATGAACTGATGAACAAGGAGACAGGTGTGTGTGAGAGCGACTTCAGAAAGTATTCACACCCATTTCTTCACAAAATGGAAACTGAAATGTCAATAAGTATTCAACCCCTTTGTTATGCCAAGCATAAATAAGTTCCGGAGTAAAGATGTGTTTAACAAGTCACATAAGTTGCATGGACTCACTTGGTTTAACATAATTTTACAGGGATGAATCAAAAATCATCTGTAAGGTCCCTCAGTCGAGCAGTGAATTTCAAACAGTGTGTGTCCGTGTTGATCTGAAATGTTTGTTGCTCTGTCATGTCAGGGGGACTAACGAAGGCTGACAGGGAGCTGATTGTGGTCGCCACCAGTATCCACAACCAGTGTCTCTACTGCGTCGTGTCCCACAGTGCACTGCACCGCATCTACTCTAAGAAACCCACACTGGCTGACCAGGTACATTCTTATCTCGTTTATTTCTCTCCTGATCTGTTCACTGGTGTGCACTGAAACTGTTTTATGCCAGTATCATCTTACATATTGGAGGTGTGTTTGTCAAGCAGTTGATATCATCTGACTGATCAACCACACCAGTATAAAAGGTGTGAACCTTAACTCACCCACTGTCACCGCCGTTCTAAATGTGTTTCTATTTGAACTCTTTCTCCCCCTGGCCCTCATCCCCAGGTGATTGTAAACTTTGAGAACGCAGAGCTGTCCCCTCGGGAGCGGGTCATGCTGGACTTTGCGCTGGCTGTGTGTCGCAGTGACACCATCACCAACCAGCACTTTCTGTCCCTGGAGGAAGTGGGCTTTGACCGTGAGGATGCCTGGGACATCGCTGCCATCGCTGCTTTCTTTGCCATGTCCAACCGGCTGGCCCACCTGACCGACATGAGACCCAACGCAGAGTTCTACAACATGGGACGTATGCCCCGGGACAAGACCAAGTGGGAGGGAGAGGGCAAGTAGTGAGGTGACAAGGGATACAGAAAACATCACAGACTTTAAGTTCCTTCCTATTGATTTTTATGGGTGACCTAACCAGAGAGACTCAACCGAGGCCAGGGGACCTATCTAAGCGTGTGATATCAAATGTGACTGTTTAGTGCCGGTCTGCCACACAATATCTACAATAGAACCTGTTCATGTTACTTTGTGGAGTTCTCTGGGCTCAATTGTTAACTGAGGATTTTGAAATGTTAGAAAGATATGTTAAATTGAGTTTGGAGTGCAAGTATGTGTATATCTCTGTAATATTCACTCTAGGAAAGTTGTTGTTTGGGATGTCATGCAGTAACATAATGGAACACTCACTGCTGTGCAATGACAATCTTTTAGTTTTCTAAATAAAGAATATATATCTTCTGTTTCTCTCTCCCTCTGTGTCAATTAGGTTAAAATAGGACAAACCCTGCTGTCCTGTCCTCTTGGTTCATAACATCTCCATGTACACTGAGTTTACAAAACATAATGAATACCTCTTTCCATGACAGACTGACCAAGTGATTCCAGATGAAAGCTTTGATGTCACTTGTTAAATCCACTTCAATCAGTGTAGATGAAGGGGAGCAGATGGGTTAAAAAAATAAAATTCTGCATTTAGACAATTGAGACATGTACTGTATGGGTGCCATTAAGAGGGTGAAATTTTGTCTTTCCCTTTAATTGCCTTTATTTTTAGAATCTAAAATCTTTAGACAGGACTCTTTTTCCTATTTTCATAACCATTGCAGAATTTAATCATTACCTTTTCTGGCTGTGATGGGTTCATATTTCTGAAGGAGCCATACAACAAATTATGTACATCTCATTTAATTGGACCTAGTAAATAGATAGGCTATATGTTTTGCAATATCATAGGCAGTGTGTTTTATAATACCGGTATACAGTCTTTATCAGCTGATATTTTGCATTGATGTGTATGTATCAAGTTTTATTGTCACGTGCACAAGTACAGTGAAATGCCTTTCTTACTCTTTCCCAACAATGCAGTAATGAATATCAGTAGTACTATAAAAAATAAATACAAATATTTAAGTAGAACAAAAAAAACAAGCTGTCCTGTTTCAGAATTTACAGGCAGTCCATATTTAGGTCAGGGAAGTTGACGCAAAACATTGAAATCAGGTCCATGACAATTTGCCATTATCTAATCTCTAAACTGTCAGTCCTTTTGCAGATATAGCATAAATTACTGCTAAAGATTAAAACATTCTGCCAACACTGTAAATAGACTGGTAGTTTAACATTTTTGACAGTATGGGTAGGCTACAGTAGGCCTATTGCTATGCGATAGGAGCGTGACATCATTGCATATTTATTCTCAGAGACTATGCCAAGGCAGGGCATATCATAAACCCAATAATCTATTGATTAACTAAATGTTTATCAATAGACCTGTCATTCAGGGCAGATGGGGCAGATCTCCACCTGTTTTGAGCCCCACCTGTTTTTTTCTGTTGCCTGTTTTACATGTTATTTTGGCATTAATACGTGTCACATATCAGTTTGCAAACAATGCAAAAAACATTTAGAATTGAGTTAATAAAGCTGCATACAAACATGGTCTCTTTTTTGGGCTCTTGAGTAAGGCAGCTCCAAAATGCAGGTGTTTCAGCCTAGCTCAGTGCTTTCTGTGGTGGTGGGACAGCCACCGCATGGTGACACTATGTCACTGCAAAATCTATGGCGAAAGCTCGAAAATAAAAGCCCCTTGAGTGCTGCCATGGAGTTACATTACAATTGCCCATCCAAGAAGGCTAAAGGCCATTGGCCACAGATAAAATGACGCCAAATCACGTTATATCTACCGTAGCTTTGATCGAACTGATCATGTAGCTAAGAAAGTAATATTACAGTAAGTGTATGTTGTGTGTAGTAAGATGTTAGCAGCACATGTGCGTCACCCTAATAATTTGGTCCCTTTCCCCCTCATAACTTAGCCTACTGTTCTGACTTGGTAGTGCACATGTACTCTATAGCCTGTTTTAGAGAAATGTAATCAAATATTGTAAGAGCTTTCATTGTCGGATTATATGCCCCCATTATTTATCCTACGGTTCTGATTTGGTGTACAGGGAGAATACTGTAAGAACGGCCCATGTTCTGAATTCTGTCACGGTACATTTCAAAAGTGCTGAACAAATATTTATATTGAGTTTGTCCGTCCTAGCTTGCTCATTAATGTCTTAATCGCAATTACGGATTGCCTCTTATCCGCTCGTTGTCCCCTTATGCCATAGTTTGTACATCTCAATTGACAGTAAAAACCACATTTGTTTAAGCAAGTCAGCAATATCAGCTATGGTTTTTTTAAAGGCAGTAAATGAGGCTGAATGGACTGTTTCACTGCCAGACAAGGCTCCACTGATAGCCATGTGTAGCAGGGGTAAGGTGTTGGGACTGCTGTTGGGACTAACAGTTTGTGGGCACCGTTTGTTACCATTATAGTGTAATTAATGTAGTGTTTAGTGTTGTGTAGTGGCTTTGCTGGCATGCATCTACAAAAATTGGGGGAGTTTGCCCAACCAAGATTTACATGCTAAAATCGCCACTGTGAACAACAATTAGTCTTTTGCATGCTAAGGCATAATGCCAATAGTTCCAAATGATAAATTATACAGCAAATAAAGAGAGCTATTGTCACCATAAAAGGTAAATGGAGGCGTTTTCCAGGCGGAGTTTTAGTGCTGTTCACGCGCGCACAGTTTTACGACAGGTCTGATTTATAACAGAAACATGCGTATGTATGGCGTGCGCCAAGTTTATAAATCTCAATATTCTTTAACTTTTTAGAAATGGCATACGTTAAGGTGTAAAATGTATGCAACAGTTAGAAATGAGGCCCCAGCTCTCTATCTCTTGCCTTTCTGATGGGAAGGGGGTAGCTGCATCCCATTATGGTAACCTGAGTATGGGCGAGTGGGTGTGTCAGTAGAGAAGTAGCAGGCGTGTGGAAAGGAGTGGGTGTGTCGACAGCACTCTGCTATAGGTTAACCAGTTTTGATTGAGCGGTGCTGTATGGAAAGAGATGGGTGAAGTCAAATTAGCCCGGTTCATTAGAAATGGTAGTATGTTAATATTTTGTGGTAGCCAGGCTCAGCAAGGAAAGATTCTGCAAATGGAAAAGCTTAATGGGAAGAAGATTAAATGTCCCTGGTGTTTATACTAGATTGAGGGGAGTCATCACTGGGGTCCCGATATCTACGTCCATAGATGATATTAAAGAACATGTGAAGGGAGGAAGAGTGATTGAGGCCAAAAGGTTGATCAGTAGGAAAGAGGGTCAAAGAAGTGAAAGCTTATCAGTGCTGCTGAAGTTTGAGAAGGTTTTGCCTGGAAAAGTGCAGATAGGATTCCTTAGTTTCAATGTCAGAGAATTTGTCCCATCCCCATTGTGGTGTTTGAAATGTCATTGAATGGGACATGTAGCTAACTGTTCAGTGTAAAGGAAAGAAAAAACGTGCCAGTGTGGAGGGGAACATGATTACAGTGAATGTGGGTGCAACGTGAAGGTTAAGTGTTGTCATTTTGTGGGGGAACATAGTGCAGCGTGTTTCAGTATGATACAGATACAGTACTGGGGCTTGAGATGTTATTTCTATATTTTTTGTGGTGTATAGGGATTTATTATTAGTAGAGGTTTATTATTTGATTGTAAAAAAAATTATACTTTGTAAAATTGTATTTTGTTAGTACTGTAGTACAGAATTAGACAGACCATGATTGATTACACACTCCAGCACAGTAGGTGGCGGCATGCACCTTAAACGTTTGTTTGCGGACAGCCCTGAAATCATAGAAGAGTTTGTACTTCTGCTTTTTAACCAGATGATTCTGAGTGTCACATTGCACTGTTAGTTTTACACAAATAATTGTACATTTTCATTTATAAAACTGACGATTGTTTATTTTTGATTACAAGTATTTATGACGCGTTGTATGCTTGTGCTTACTGTGACTATAACTCTGACATTGGCGACTATGTATTGTTGATACTTCCCGCGCCGTTGCTGGACAGTAGTGCTTGTCACGCCGGAGAGAAAGGCACTGTGTCCCGGTGTTGCCGTTCATGCCCTCCCCATTAAGTAGCAACTGTATGTATCAAGATGACATCTAAATGGTTATCAATATCAGTAATTTCTTGTGTAGGCTGCCATCCCACTTGAAATATTTTTTTACACGTTAGCTACCGCCGGCGACAAGACCTAGTCGGAAGCAAGTCGGCTGGCAGGCCGATACAACACCAGCGCACTGGTTACTGGCTTATCGACTCGTCGTGCAACCCAATCAGCCACGCTAAACGTGCTTGAGTGTCAGCAAATCTGCCCAATTAGCTGATTCGCTTTCATATACCCACTCATTTCGACACACCCACTCGCCCATTCTCGGTTTGCCATACCGGTTTCCGATACACAGTAGTATGTAATAAAACCACTAGAGGGAGGTCTACCTCTATAGTTGATCAACAGAACACAAAAAAATCACCGCATTGAAAAGAGACTTCCAGTTCTGGTTCTCTTTTAGTTGAGTGGATGTAAGATTGTCTATTCGCCATGAATAATTTCATTTTTAATGACAGAATATTTTATATTGACCTATCTAATTCACCTGTTAGAAGATCTGAACAATTTCACTAATGAAAGTGTAACAATTGTTGGGGTCCAACTGCTGCATTGTCCCAGGGAAAGGAGAACCAGAGGTGTTGTATGGTGAGGTCTGGCTGCATGGTCCGGTCTGATCAGAAGGTCTATAGAAGAAGCCAGTCTCCTCCCATCAGGCCTGTCAGCCAGTGAGGCATGTCGTGGGAGCAGAGGAAGCCGGACTGCACCGTAAAGCTCGCTGTTTGTGTTTAATCTCATCGCACGTCCGTTAGGTAATATTCCTCCAGCCCAATGACATCAGACAGTACACGTGTGTCTGTACTAGCCCACCTCACAGTCATGAGGACACAGCCCAGCCAAGGGTGTTTACACACCTGCTATCACGGAAAGGACCGGGAGGGAGGAGAGGGGCAATAGGAGGTAGGGAGGGAATGATTTAAAAAAAGAGTTCTATATCTTGAATGGGTCATTGGGATTTTAGCTATACCTTGATAGATTTATTCATTAATTACGGGGACGATTCAAGTCTCTGTGCTTGTCTGTGGTCCAGTACTGTGTGCTCGAGGCCTAGTTTATTTTCAGAGACACTATTTTTAATTTTGTGTCATCTGCACATGCTGCCACATCCAGTTACCTAGGGTGTGGAAAGACCAAAGAGGCTCTAGTGTGTGTATGCGTGTATGTGCGTGATTATTGCATGAGTATGAGTGCCTTCCAGCTCCAATCACCCAAGAGAGTGTTTGTACTGAAAATGTTCTCCACAGGTGGTCCATACATAATACTGTTATTAAAAACTCAATCCTATGTGTCCTATCACTCGAGATCAAATGACTTGACAGGAGGGAAATGTATTATACCAGTTATATAGTACCAAATGAAAAATCCCTCTGGTTCACAGCGCCAAAACTGACCCTCATCTTTCTTTTAAGAGACAAGGCTACTACACACATCTCACTAATACAGATTTATGATGAAATATATGGATCTCTTTAGTATTTCCCATTTGTCCAACTCTCCTATATTTCCTCTTCAATTTAGTTTATTACAAACAGTATCAGACTCATGACCAGAGACATGTAGTGTGTGGATGCTGATGGATGGGGTCAGTCATACCGTAAACAGACACTATCGTCCCTCAGGGCAGAGGTTTGGCCCAGGCCTGCAGTGAAACCCTTCATTTAATGTGTTTCTCCATCCATTGACAGCCAGTATAAAACAATGCAGCCATCATGGCGACACGTGGTTGATTGAGCAATAGCCTTTATCCATGGGGCTGGGGTCAGGGTGAGAGGGGGTTCAGGTTGAGAGGGGCGACAGACAGAGGAACCATGGCGTTAACTGTCCTCATTCGCTTCCTTCTCTCGAGGAAGATAAAACCACTGGGAGATTACACATGTCGACGGGGCCACTGTTTACGAGGCAGAGAGAGGACAGGAAAGAGGAGATCAGACTATCAGCATGCACCGCAGACACAGATCACTTCCCCTCTTCAGTGAGTCTGTCTGCCAGCCACAGTGTGGTACAGTAAGCAACAGCGGCAGATCAGTACTGCCTCCATGGCAGGAGCGACTGAAAATGTTCCCTTGAGAAAGGGTGAGTTTGTGGGTCATGTCATGGTAGATTTGTCGGGATGATTGTGCTGCCTCCTTCTGACCAGGGGTCCATGTAACATCAATTTCAATAGGTCTTACCTGGATAAGACAGATCAATTTAATACAGAAAATGGGAGAAATCTGGAGTTAACTGATCTTTTGAATAGATTTTTGACGTTCTGTTTTATTTTGTTCTAGTTCTGGGATGTTCCCTCTTCCTCTCTGTGTGTGAGTGTGTGGACCCCCAGACACCCAGTAGACCGGAGCTATCCTCAGTTAGAACATGAGTTATGGTTTTGCGGAGTGCTTTTCTTCTGCCTACTCAGGCCGCTCTGGGCCTTTTTCGTTTAAGGACAGAACTTTTAGTATCTTTGGATAACTCCCACACGTTCCGTCTTTGGGGAGGTGGTGAGGAGAGGAGTGAGGGGTTGAGGGAGCGTGGCGCTAAAATTTAGAATATAAACCCTCTCCATTCTGTCGCAAGGTTTTAAACTCTGTTATCTTGGAGTTTTTGCTTGTGTTATTTTCTTTTCTGTGTGTAAGGCTGTGTCCCACCCACCCCTGAAGGCAGGCAGCCAAGCAGATAGACAGAGACAAGCCTCTAACAGATATCAGGGCTGACAACCAGAGGGGTTCCAACAAGCATTCTGTCCTGTGAACACAGACACGCACACATTCTGCAGTCTCAGATTTGTCTGTGAGCAATAACAATTCAGGTCATTTGCACCAGTAGGTAATTTCATGCGGAACAGAGAACATGACAGAAGCCTACCTGTTTTCTGTCTAAGATAGCATCCCCATAGGGTACACAACATAGATGAGGCCACATGTACCAGGTTAGCTGTTTTAGTTGGGGGTTAACACTGTTGGGAGAGGAAGAGAAGAGGACTCCACCCAGGAGTGATTTTTAAAATGTCCCAGAGGGATAATCTTACTGCACATTCACAGTTACCTTAATTCCCAGAGATGGTCTGTGTACTGGCTGCTGTTCTTCGAGAGATGGGAACTGTAAAGCCCATGTCATTTTATGAGAGTGCTGCTCCTGCTGTTGAAGCCAACTGTCTGCCACAGTGAACGACACAGTAAGTATGGCCATATAACATTATGGAGACCACAGATTACT